>NW_026000016.1:23182180-23287414 GCF_001458135.2 Marmota marmota marmota | reverse complement strand
TGTGGTGAGCCGCTTCTGCCGTTTATGCAAATTATGGTCACCATTACATGATGGCGCTGGCTCCGCTGTGGTTTGTGACAAACAACTCCTTGTTTGGGAGAGTTGGCGCATGACTTTTCATCACTCTATGAGAAAGCTCCACGTGGCTGCTTTGCATTGGGGCTTGAGATGCTTTATTAAGGCTGGGAGGGGCATCCGAGGGGATTCGGAGTAAGAAGAAGAACTATCAGGGGCCTGAATAAAGTTGTTGAAAGAAGATTCTTGGGTTGCGTCTTTCTTGCGGGCAAGAAGTCGCGCGCAACAACGCAACAATCAACAAATAGTGATAATTTGAATTTTTCTTTTCCTATGTGTATCTCTTTAATTTCTTTTGTCTAATTGCTCTGGCCAGTGTTTCAAGAACTATGTTAAATAACAGTGATGAAAGAAGGCATCCCTGCCTTTTTCCAGTTTTTAGAGGGAATGCTTTCAATTTGTCTACATTTAGAATGATGTTGGCCTGGAGCTTAACATAGATAGCTTTTCAATGTTGAGATATGTTCCTGTTATCCCTAGTTTTTCTAGTGTTTTGAACATGAAGGGGTACTGTATTTTGTTGAATGCTTTTTCTGCATCTATTGAGATGATCATATGGTTCTTATCTTTAAGTCTATTGATGTAATGAACTACATTTATTGATTTCTGTATGTTGAACCAACTTTCATCCCTAAGATGAACTCCACTTGATCATGGTGCACTATTCTTTTTGATATGTTTTTGTATTCAATTTGCCAGAATTTTATTGAGAATTTTTGCATCTATTGTCATTAGAGATATTGGTCTGAAGTTTTTTTTCATTGATGTGTCTTTGCCTGGTTTTGGAATCAGGGTGATATTGGCCTCATAGAATGAGTTTGGAAGTGCTCCCTCTTTTTCTATTCCCTGAGATAAATTGAAGAATATTGGTATTATTTCTTCTTTAAAGGTCTTGTAGAACTCAGCTGTGTATCCCTCTGGTCCCAGGATTTTCTTGGTTGGTAGGCTTCTGATGGTGTCTTCTATTTTATCACTTGAAATTGATCTGTTTAAATTGTATATATCATCCTGATTCAATTTGGGCAAATATATTGTTACTGCCATTTACAGTGACGAGTCCTTGCTTCCCGAAATGCTAAAGTATAACACCAGAGAAGCACACCGAGGCAAGTATAGAGTGGAAAGTAGAAGCTTTATTAAAGGACAGAAGAAAAGACTTCTCCCCAGAGGAAGAAGAGGACCCAAAAGGCGGAATCTGTGGAAGGGGGAGGTCTTTCCTTTTCTATAGCTAAGGTCTTCTTTCAGCTTTCCCACACTCCTGTCCTTTGTTTCCTTTATCTTTAAGTGATAGAATGCAGGTGGGTAGGCTCAAAAGGTGGGAGATAGGAGGGCTTAAGGAGTAATCTGGGCAGGAAGGGCCTGGGGCAGCTTTTGATTAGCACCTCCCTGTTTGCTGGGAGCTGTTTCATTAACAGTTCCTTAGGATGGGCTCCAGGCCTTGGGGACATTAACATTTCAATTTCCCCAAGTGCTGCTCTGGTTTCCTGGACTCCATTCTCAATAATGGCCTCCATTTTATTTATCTTACTAGATATTAGACCCGATTTACCTAACTACACTACCTACCTATCCTCAAATCTTGCTTCAATATTACTCTAAAATTTGTCAATGCCCTCAGTATTTTCTATTTTATTGAAACACAAGTTTTCAAAATAATTTCTAATTACCTTCTATATTTCTGTAGTGTCCATGATGATATTTCCTTTTTCATCGTGGATGTTAGTAATTTGAGTTTTCTCTCTTCTTCTCTTCATTAGCATGGCTAAAGGTTTATCAATTTTATTTATTTTTTCAAAGAGCCAACTTTTTGTTTTGTCAATTTTTTCAGTTGTTTCTTTTGTTTCAATTTCATTGATTTCAACTATGATTTTAATTATTTCCTCTCTTCTACTGCTTTTGGTGTTGATTTATTTTTCTTTTTCTAGGGCTTTGAGATATAATGTTAAGTCATTTGTTTGTTGACTTTTTCTTCTTTTAGGAATGAACTCCATGCAATGAACTTTCCTCTTAGTACTGCCTTCATAGTGTCCCAGAGATTTCAGTACATTGCCCATTCTCATTCACCTCTAAGAATCTTTTAATCTCCTCTTTGATGTTTTTTGCAACCCATTGTTCATTCAGCAGCATATTATTTAGTCTACAGGTGTTGAAGTAACTTTCATCTTTTATTTTATCATTGATTTCTTTTTTTAAAATATATATTTATTTTAGTTGTAAATGGACCTTTATTTTATTTACATGCAGTACTGAGACTAAAACCCAGGGCCTCACACATGCTAGGCAAGTGCTCTATTGCTGAGCCACAACCCCAGCCCCTTTATCATCTCTAATTTCATTTCATTACGATCTAATAGGATACAGGGTAGTATCTCTACTTTTTTATATTTGCTAAGAGTTGCTTTGTAGCATAATCTATGGTCTGTTTTAGAGAAGGCTTCTTGTGCTACTGAGAAGAAAGTGTATTCATTCATTGAAGGAAGAAATATTCTGTATATGTCAGTTAAGTCTAAGTTATTGAAATATTCTGTATATGTCAGTTAAGTCTAAGTTAATGATTGTATTATTGAGTTCTATAGTTTCTTTGTTCGGCTTTTGTTTGGACGATCTATCCAGTGGTGAAAAAGATGTGTTAAATTCACCCAGAATTATTGTGTTGGAGTTTATTTGACTCTTGAACCTGAGAAGAGTTTTTTTGATGAATGTAGACACTCCATTGTTTGGGGCATATAAATTTATTATTATTATGTTGTGTTGATGAATTGTTCCCTTAAGCTATCCTTCTTTATTCCTTTTGATTAAATTTGGCTTGAAATCTACTTTATTTGATATGAGGATGAAGAGCCCTGCTTGCTTCCTCAGTCCATGAAAGTGGTATAATTTTCCCAACCTTTCCCCTTCAATCTGTGGATGTCTTTTCCTATGAGATGAGTCTCTTGGAGGCAGCATATTGTTGGGTATTTTTTTAATCCAGTCTGCCAGTCTATGTCTTTTGATTGGTGAATTTAGGCCATTAACATTCAGGGTTATATTCTATTCCCTATCATTTTTGTTTATTTTTTATATTTAACATATAAATATATATATTGACTTGGTTTCTCCTTTGATTAGTTTTCCCTTTAGTGTAATACCTCCCTTTGCTGATTTTCATTGTTGTTTTTCAATTCCTCTTCATGGAATATTTTGCAGAGGATGTTCTGTAGTGCAAGCTCTTGAGTTGTAAAATCTTTTAACTTTTGTTTATCATGGAAGGTTTTAATTTCATCATCAAATCTAAAGCTTAATTTTGCTGGCTATAAGATTATAGTGTTGGCATCCATTTTCTTTCAGAGCTTGATATATGTTGTTCCAGGTTCTTCTAGCTTTCAGGGTCTAGGTTGAAAAATATGTATATAATCTAATTGGTTTCTCCCTATATGTAATCTGATTTCTTCCTCTCATGACTTTTAATATTCTCTCCTTATTCTGTGTGTTAGGCATTTTCATTATAATGTGCCTTGGTGTGGATCTGTTGTGATTTTGTACATTTGGCATCCTGTAAGCCTCTTGGATTTGGTTTTCCAATTCATTCTTTATATTTACAAAATTTTCTGATATTATTTATTGAATAGATTGCTCATTCCTTTGGTTTGGAACTCTATTCCTTCCTCGATCCCAAGATCTCTTAAATTGGTCTTTTTATTCTATCCTGTATTTCTTGAATGTTCTGCTCATGGTTTCTTACCATTTTAACTCTGTGGTCTACGTTATTTTCAAGATTATCTATTTTGTCTTCATTGTCTGAGGTCCTGTCTTCCAAGTGGTCCAATCTCTTGGTGATGCTTTCAATTGAACTTTTAATTTGGTTTATTGTTTCTTTCATTTCAAGGATTTCTATTTGGTTTTTTAGAATCTCTAGCTCCCTATTGAAGTAATCTTTTGCTTCCTGTATTTGTTTATGTGGCTCTTTGTCAAAATAATCTTTTGCTGCCTGTATTTGCTCTCTTATGTCATCCTTTAATTTGCAGAACATTTTAATTATGTACACCCTGAACTCCTTCTCTGTAATTTCTTCTGCTGTGCTGGCCATGGATTCTAATAATGTGATATCTTGATTTGTTTGGGGCACTTTCTTTCCTTGTCTTTTCCCTTCTAGCACTGTGGATCCAAGGCATTACCATTTTACCCTATAGGCTCATAGTGCCCCTGTAGTGATCCAATATCTTTCCTTTGAGGTGAAGGGCAATGTTATCAGATCCCAATGTTAACAATATACACCCTAAAAACAAATATTTGCTAATAAGACGTTTATAGTTTGGTCTCAATGTAAAGAAATGGTGAATTCAATTTTTATCTACAATATACTCAGTAGGTTTGTAAAAGGGTTTACAGTTTCTGATGGTGGACAAAAAACCTGGAGTGAGGAGTAGGATGATATGATGAGGAGGTAGGAGGTGAGTATATAGAGTTGTTATATCTTAGGAAGTGTGAAAGAAAAATCTAAAGTGGAAGTTTAGTAGCAGGAAAAGGGAGAGGTATTAATTTTGGGTAGACAAGTAAGTGGAAAGACGGTAAAGTACATAAAACAAGCACACATATATATATATCAAGAAAAAAATTTTTAAATGTTAAAATAGCAGAAATTGGTGGGAAACAAAAGAATATACAACACAACTGTAATATACTATTCAGACATCCCAGTCCTGAAAATCCTAATTCATGCAAAGTACTTGGTTTCACATATATTGGGGATGTGAGGGTGGGAGAAAGGAGAGGGAGAGGGAAAAAAAATCTTGAAGGAAGACACGGGGCTTGTTTTGGTTGGAGATCAGTATCTTTCCCACCACCTTTTTCTCCCTCCAATCTTTTTTTAATATCTGGTAAAACAAAATTTCCATTAAGGACTTAAGGGTAATCCCTTTTCCAGGTCCACACCCACCACCACCTCTACTCACTTGTCTAGAATCTTCCAGGGCTCAACTCAGTATGTGGCTCTTCTTCACTTACCTCCCTGGAGCTGCTTTGGGTAATGCAGGGTCATCTTGTCACTAGTTTCCTTCACTCAGACACTAGAATCTTCAGCCAACTCTTCTATTTTTTTCACTTTTCTGCCCTTTTCTTGGAGAGAAAGTTGAACATAGAGATTACGAACACAGGTTCTACCTAAGTCCAAAGTCCAGTTTCCCCACTTATGAGCCCTGATTCCATGGGCAAGTGACCCCTCTTTGGCTTGATTTCCTAATCTCTATTTAAGTATGATTATTGTACCTACCTTATAGGACTGTGCAAGAATTAATAATTCTAATTTAAATAAAATGTTTAGAACCATTTCTGACACATGTAGTAAGTATTCAATAAATATAAACTATCATAATACTAAAAAAAAATAAACTTTATATCTGCATTTCAAATATAGGCAGTTGGTTTGGTGAAAAGAGCCTGAACTTTTGAATGTGACTTTGGTTTAACTTTTAAGTCCATCTCATATTACCCTGGCATTTCATACTCAACATGTGTAAAACCATTCCCAGTCTCCACCCACTGCACCTTCTCTACAATCAAGATGCCCCGCCCTCATGCTCCCTACTCCAGTGACTGGTGAGACTATCTAAGCCTCACCCATGACAGAATACGAACATCTAACATCTAACCCCCATATTCCAACCAGAAGGCGGCATGGTCTCTGTGGCCTCTGCCTTTACAACCTTCTCTTGCATCAATCCTGGCCATCATTCAAGACTCAGCTCATGAACCGTACTCTAATTGAAATAAAACGGGCACAGAGAGACAAATACCACATGTTCTCACTTTCATGTAGAATCTAATGTAATCAAACTCACAGAAGCAGGAGTAGAACAGCTAGGAGAAATGGGAGGGGGAAGGTGGTCAAAGGAAATGAAGCCTCAGGAGGAATAAGATATTTTTAGATCTTTTGTTAATAATAGTGTGTTATACATTTCAAAAACTGCATAAATTTCAAGTGTTTTCACCACAAAAAAAATGGTATTTGAGGTGATAGATATGTTAATTAATTTAATTGCCTCACATTGTATTCATAAACCACATTACTCTGTACCTCATAAGTATATTGAACTATGATTTTTGTCAATTAAAAATACTTGTTTAATTAAGCTCATGCTTTCTACATTTTTGTGGTCTTTTTTGAGCAACACCACCCCCTTTCTATATTAAACTCCCATTCTTTGTAGTTTTATAGGCCTATGGGATTTCCCTGTCTTTCCTGTCATTATGATAATATAATTTCATATCTCTTTCTAGTTTACAAGTTCCATAAGAACAGAGTCATTGGTTTCTATCTCTTTCTGAGTCCCCAGAACTTGGCATCCTCCCACCAACTGATGTTCAATAAATACATCTGCAGTGAATGAATATATAAGGAATGAATGAAGGGTTGGAGAAACTTTGGTAAAATAATGATTTAAAGAGAGATTATTATTATCCTAGAAGTTCCTAAACAACTCCCCATCAGTACCTAGCACAATTTGATTTTGAGGCTTTATCATACAAAGGAATAGATGTACAGCAATAAAAAAGGAGCAAGCAAATTTATAGGAGCCAGGTTTTATCCAGCAGGGATCAGCCTTAGAGATAGCAAGAGCTACTACAATAACTCAAAGACCATATTAATCAAATCTTCATTAAGAACATAAGAATATACATTATTCCTGTGTCAGGTACAGTGGCACAACCTGTAATCCCAGTGGCTTAGGAGGCCGAGGCAGGAGGATCAAAAGTTCAGAGCTAACCTCAGCAACTTAGTGTGACCCTAAGCAACTTAGCGAGACCCTGTCTCAAAATAAAAAACAAAAAGGGCTGGGGATGTGGCTCAGTGGTTGGCTGAGTGGTTAGTTCAATCCCTGGTACCAAAAAATAAATAAATTATTCCTGTGAATAATTTATAAATTAATTTGTTGATAGGCTCTTTTAAAAATAAAATAATATGTAATACATTATACCAGGCAGTATTTTAAGAGCTTTATATATCATAACTCATTTTCATCTTTATTCATAACAGCTGTATGATGTATGTTCTGTTATTATCATCATTTGACAGATGAAACTGAGCAGAGTAAGGTTGAGAACTTGCCCAAGGTTACACAGCAGTAAGAATTATTCTAACCCAGGATATCTGATGCCAGATATTCTCTTAACCATCTACCATACCACCCCTCAATGTTCATTTACCATTTGCTAAATAAACATCTTCTGAATGCCCATCAGGAATTTCCAGTGCTGGATACCAAAGACATAAATCCGAAGACTACTAGAACTAGTGTGGACCCTGCCTCCAAACATTTTGCAACTCAGTGGGTACAATACCTTTCTGTAGGTGTTATGACATCTCTGTACACACAACTCTGGTGGAACAAAGGAAGAGAAAGCAACTTTACCTGGTTTTTGAGGAAGGGAAAATGGTCAGACTTTCAAAGAGGAAGTAACTCATGATCTTGGTATAAAAGACAGGCAAGAGTTTGCCAAATGGACCAGCAAAGCAAGTGTGGAAACTTGCAGGTCTGCAGTGAAATTCCTTTTCCCAGATTCTCAATGGAACTGCCAGATATCTCCAATTCCAGGAGTTCTTAACCTGGGGTCTGAAAAGCAAGTGACTCACCTGAGATGGAGATTCAACCAAGAGATTTTACTGGGGGGCTGCCTGAAGGGGAAGAAAAGAAGAGAGAGAAAGCAGAGAGAGGAAAGGAGGAGGGCAGAGAGAAAAGAGAACAGAGGAAGAAGAGGAAGAAAAGGAGAGGAGAGAAAGAAGAGGAAGAGAGCAGAAAAAAAGAGGGCAGAGAGGAGGAGGGCAGAGAACATGAGCTTGCAAGCTTCAGCTTAAGAAGGGTTGCATAGGCGATGTGGCGGGTGCTGATTGATAGGGTGACTCAGGAACTGGGAGCAGACACTGTGTCCAGCGGGGATTGGTTGAGAAAACCTTTGAATTTGGTGCTCTTCCTCTTGGCGCCCTTTGGAGAGGAGGGGGAGGAGTAAGGGATTTGGTGATGTTCTCGCTAGACAGAAACTTAACTTCAGCGGGGAGTCTCCCACACACCCAACAGGGTCCAAAGAACCTCAAAAAGGTTTTAGATAGAACTGTATTTTAGTATATTTGGCTTCCTTTGTAACCCCTATCTTTCATTATATGCATTTTATAATGTTAATCTGAGCAGAATGCACAGGCTTCACTGTCAAAAGGAGTCTATAGCACAAAAAATGTTACCAACCCCTGAATCCTAGACTCACTGTACCAGGAATGTCTCTGCTACAGATATACTGGTCTTGATAACAAGTAGGATTGTACTGTATTGATAATGTTAAATTCTTGTCTTACAATAGATTAAGTGGACTCCAGAAAACCTGATGAATGACCCAACTGTATTTGTGGACTTCTTGGATATAAACAAGACTCTTAAAAAAAAAATCTATCAGAATACTAATGACTATGATAAACTTGCCAGCATACTTAAAGAATTCCAAATGAAGTTGGGTTCAACATCTTTGGAGGTAAAACATATACTACATAAAAATTTAAGGTTTGTTACATATGTAAATATTTGTATGCCCACACACATATATACATATATATTATATCAAATTTTTAAAGAAGTGTGTGTGTGTGCGTGCACGTGCGCACGTGTGTGTGTGTGTGTGTGTGTGTGTGTGAGAGAGAGAGAGAGAGAGAGAGAGAGGAGAGAAAGAGTCCAAAGGAGGGAAAGTATGCCCTCAGATTTCAAGGTAAACAATTAGAAATACAGTCTTATATTACTTCACCTTATTTTGTCTCAATAGTATATAATTTAAAGACATGGTATACAAGTGAGGCTGTAGAGTGTTGAGTGAACAGTCAATTAAGGTAAGAGATGAAAAATCAAGTGTGACAGTAGGCTTCAGAATAACAAGGAGCAGCAAAATGGTTGTGACTCTCTTGACATCTTTTGCATTGTTGTTGGCAGAGATGTGCTGAAACAGAGAAATAACAAAACCATCAGCACCATAAATCAGTTTCCTAAGACTATACTTTCCACCGCTTGCTCCACTTGCCAAGACAGAACAACAGAAAAGCAGCCTAGATACTATGGTTCTCTTCATTTTCTTGTCTCAGCCTGATGGCTGTTCAAAACTGCTCACTAGAATATTAGCGTAGAGATGATCCTCATTGTGAAAATATACTTTTCCTAAATATGCATGTACACCAGCCAACTGGACCCAAATCACTGGATTACTAGAATAGTAATTCTCATTCCCATATTATTGTGTATAAAACCATAACACACATCTGATTTTTCTACACCTATGATCAGTTTATCACATTTCTTCTGCTAGATTCCTCATTCCATGGTGTTCTTCAAGGAAGCTATAGAACATGTCATAAGAGCTACAAGGGTCCTTCGACAACCAGGGAGTCATATGTTACTGGTATGAATTTAAATCTTTTAATTTTTGTTTTCTTTTTGGTGCCAGGGATTGAACCCAGAGGCTCTAAACCACTGAGCTATATCCCCAGCACACACACCCTCCCTTATTTTTGAAACAGGATCCTGCTAAGTTGCTTAGGGCCTTGCTAAGTGATTGAGACTGGCTTTGAACTTTTGGTCTTCCTGCTTCATCTTCCTGAACTGCTGGAATAACAGGCATGTGCCACAGCACTTGATTTTCAGTGTTTTTAAGTTTGCAAAATAAAAATTAAGAAACTTCAATAAAGTCATCTTTCTAGCTGAAGTTTAATTTACCCACTTTTGAAAAATCACAGTAATTAAGTCATAGAACAGGATCCTTTTCCTTGCTAGTTTGCACAAGAAATTTGATATCACATATAAATGTTATTTGTTTTGGAAAGGTATTTGACATGAATAAAAATTAATGGATCTGGCACAGCTTCTAGTGTATCCCAGCATAGATATGGTATCTATGCAGGTGGATCCTGACATCAAAATAGTACATTAACTTGACAGCCATTGCAGTACTTTGAGCTCCATATAGACAGCACTGGGGCAAGTGAGAGCCAGATGGGCACTGGGTGACTCTGTGCTTGCTGAAGAAAAATAACTAAACATGGGCAAAGGAGATCCTAAGAAGCCAAGAGGCAAAATGTCATCATATGCATTTTTTGTGCAAACTTGCCAGAGGAGCACAAGAGGAAGCATACAGATGCTTCAGTCAACTTCTCCGAGTTTTCTTAGAAGTGCTCAGAGAGGTGGAAGATCATGTTGGCTAAAGAGAAAGGAAAATTTGAAGATATGGCAAAGGTGGACAAGGCCTGTTATGAAAGAGAAATGAAAACCTATCTCCCTCCTAAAGGGGAAATAGGAGGCCAAGAGGCCTCCATGGGTCTTCGTCTTGTTCTGTTCTGAATATTGCCCCAAAGTCAATGGAGAACATCCTGGCCTATCCATTGGTGATGTTGCAAAGAAAATGGGAGAGGTGTGGAATAACACTGCTGCAGATGATAAGAAGGCTTATGAAAAGAAAGCTGCTAAGCTGCAGGAAAAATACAAAAAGGATATTGCTGCCTGCTGAGCTAAAGGAAAACCTGATGCAGCAAAAAAGGGAGTTGTCAAGGCTGAAAAAAGCAAGAAAAAGAAGGAAGAGGAGGAAGATGAGGAAGATGAAGAGGAGGAGACAGATGAAGATGATGATGATGACGAGTAAGTTGGTTCTAGAGTAGGTTTTTTTCCTTGTCTATAAAGCATTTAACCCCACTGTACACAACTCACTCCTTTTAAAGAAAAAAAATTGAAATGTTACGCTGTGTAAGATTGGTTTTTAAACTGTACAGTGTCTGTTTTTTTTTTTTTTTGTATAGTTAACACACTATTGAATGTGTCTTTAGAGAGCCTTGTCCTGGTGGTATTTTCAATAGCCATTAACTTTGCCTGGTACAGTAAGGGGTTGTAAATTGGCATAGAAATTTAAAGCAGGTTCTTCTTGGTGCACAGCAAAAATTAGTTATATATGGGGATGATAGTTTTTCATCTTCAGTTGTCTCTGATGCAGCTTATATGAAATAATTGTTGTTCTGTTAACTGAATAACACAGTGTAATTGCAAAAATTAAAGAAAAAAGTTGCAGCTGTTTCGTTGACATTCTGAATGCTTCTAAGTAAATACAATTTTTTTATTTTAAAAAAGTATATTAACTTAAATATTGACTTAGAAACATGAGGCTTTGCACAAAATTTTGCTTCTCATGAGAACATATGGGAGCTAAATTCTTAGAAAACTCCTGAATACTTCAAATAAAGAAAAAGTTTTGGAGAGCTAAATAAATCTAAGATATATAACCAATTATAAAAATCATACTGTTTATAACAGTTTAAGTTATTATTTATGCCTACTTTTTATACTTTATTTATAACTATTTAGTTCCTTAGATATGTCTTTTTTTTCCCAAGTAGGACTTGTTCTTACATTCAGAACAGCTAAAGCTTTATTTAAACACTCCTTTATTTAAGTAAACATTTACAGGAAGATTATATGAAATTAATTCAAAATTAGAAAACTGAATTAAGAAAAAAATACAAAGTAATTTTTCTCTACCACCAAAGCTATTCTTCACTAACTGATCCCATCTGTAAATGGAAACACCACGTCTCTTCAGCTATATCCAGAAAACTGAGTCATTCCATCTTGTGGCTTTTCCATCACTCCACATTCATCAATAAATCCTGGCAATACAATTTTCTAATGTATCTCAAGTCTGCCCACTTTGCTACATCTTCACAACTACAACCCTTTTTAAGCTGCCGTCATCTTCACCTGGACCAAGAAACAGTCTTTTCTGATTCTCTTACTTAAAGTATCATGCCCCTTTCCTCAGCCTGGGCCACTTTATCCCCTTATTCTGCTTTGATTCATTCCAATTCTTCATATTATCTGAGCTTAAATTGCATATAAATTTTATTTATTATCTGTCTTCATATTTATAACACAAGTTCTAAAAGGGCTGATTTTTTCCCTCTGATTTCAATTATTAACATTATTTTTCTATTCCCAAAGGGTATATATTCTTGATTTACTTCTTTTACAACAAAGTGACCCCTTTTTATTAGCAAATTGATTGTTTTCTAATAAGTACATTTAGGGAAAGTCCTCAATAGTTAAATTCCTCAGAATATTTTCAGAGTAATTTTTTTAAAGCCTACACTCACCTGGAAAGTTGAATTCTTAAAAATTCCTATATCATCATTCTCCTGAACCCATCTGTACTGTCAAGAGCCATTACTGAAAATACAAAATTTTTTTAAAAAGACAAATTCCTGCTTCTCTTGATCCTATTACTATTTTTTATATTTATTTTTTATTTGTAGTTGGAAACAATATCTTTATTTTATTTATTTATTTTTATGTGGTGCTAAGGATCAAACCCAGAGCCTTGCTCATGCTAGGCAAGCACTCTACCAGTGAGCCACAACCCCAGTCTGTGACCTTATTACTATTTTGTCTACATAAGCATCCAAGATAGATTTTTGTCCTGGATCAAAGTAACACAGGGGTTCAATTTTGCAAAGCAGTAATTTTAATTTTGGAGGTTGAACTAGCAACTGGGACTTCTGGGTTGAAGGAGCAACTGGAAGAAGCATAATGATTTAATGAAGAACCTGCAGGATATTAAAAATAATGAGCCAGTCATGATCTAGGTTAGAGAATAACCTGGTGACATTGATTTAATTAGGTAACCAAGTAAAAGAAGAAGTCATGTTATTTTTTAACATAAATATTATATGGTTTGACTGAATTGTCTTGTTGAACTAACAAAGAATATAAGAAAACAAACATTAGTATTTCAATTTAAGGTATGGGTTAAAAGATTCTTGTAGACAATTTATTATGTAAAATGTTCAGTTTTCAACAAAAATTATAAGATATGGGAAGAGACAGAATAGTGTAAGTTATATACAGGGAAAAAAGCAGTCAACAGAAACTCTTGAAGGTAATCCAGAGATCACTTGCCAGACATCTGGAAATGCAGCTGTTATTAATATATGAAAGAATTAAAGGAATATACATATATTAAAAATTAAAGTATACAACAATGACTTTTCAAATAAAGAATACCAATAAAGAGAGAGAACTTATTTTTTAAAATAGAATTTCCAGGGTTGGAAATGATAATAAATGAGATTAAAACTTCATTAGAAGAGCTCACAGCAGATTTAAGATAACAGAAGAAAGAATCTGCAAACTTGAACATTCAGCAATAAAAATTATTCAATCTGGGGAAAAAAACACAGAACCTTAGAGACACCATTAAGTACACTAGATATACCAAAATATACATATTGTATAAAAGAATAGAAATACGAAGTGATAGAAAACATGATATAAGCCAGGTGCATTGGCACTTGCCTATAATCCTAGCTGCTCAGAAGGCTGAAGATTTTTAAGTTCAAAGCCAACCACAGCAACTTAGTAAGGACCTGTCTCAAAATAAAAAGGGCTGGGGATGTGGCTCAATAGTTAAGTGTCCTTGGGGTTCAATCCCTGATGTGTGTGTGTGTGTGTGTGTGAGACGTGTTTTCATTTACATGCCCAAAATTCTTTCAAGAAGCTTAATGACAGCAAGAAATTCTAGTAAACACAAGTTAATTCACACCTAGACACATCAAAGACAAAGAGAAAATCAAGGTAGCAAGAGAGAAACAACTAATTATGTGATAGGGATTCTCGATCAGATTAACTGCTGACTTCTCGCCAGAGTAATTGGGACATCTATGCTGGAACTCCAGCCATTGCTAAGGGCTGCTAAGGGAGAGTATTTAATTACTGTGGGGGCAGAGAAACAGATACAAGTTGTATCTTTTATTTGCTCATTGAACATTTGCATTTCCTTTTCTGTGAATTATTTTATTTATATCTCTTGTTTATTTTTTCTTCTGTGTTATCTCTTTAATCAATTTGTAGGATTATTTATCTATTCAGATACTAATCTTTTCTTCATTGTATACGTGGCACGTGTAATTTTCTATATTAATCTTTTTAATTTATTTACAATATCATTCAGTAGTTTTTAATTATAACATAAAAATACAAAAAAGCCCCAAAAACTATAATTTAAAAAAAAGAATTAAAATAGAGCTCTAGAAAACATCAGTTGAACTCAAAAAAAAGTACTAAAGGAGAAACAAAGATGAAAAAAGGAGATATATAAAAACCAAAAATATGGCCAACAAAAATCAAACCATGTCAACCATGACATAAATATAAATGCATTAAAACGCCAATAAAAAGGGAAAGATTTTAAGATTCTATTTATTTTTAAAAGAAAAAAATTTAAAATGTGACTTCTATGTCAACAGCTTCAAAGACACAAAATAATTGAAAATGAAAGAATGGAGAAAGAGAATCCATGCAAACAATTACCATTTGAGAGTTGGAGTAGATGTACTAATATCAGACAAAGCAGACATTCAGGGGAGGAGATACTGTCTGAAACCAAAAATAAACATATAGTAATTATAAAAAGGGTCAGAAAGGGATTGCAGTTATAAACATGCACAGCTAAAAACAAAGCACCAAAAATACATGGAGCCAAATCTGAAAGAATTTAAAGGAGAAGTAATCAATTACAACAGTAGTAGGACTTCAAAACTACCATTCTCAATAATCAGCAGAGGGAATAGACATAAAATTAGCAAGGGTATAAATAATATCAACAATATTATAAAATAACTTGATCTAAGTTGACATGATAAAAGACTTCACCCCAAAACTATAAAATACACATTCTTCTGGAAAAAAAAAACTGGAATATTCTCAAGGACAGACCAGATGCAAAACCATGAAACAAGTCTCAATAAATTTATAAGAATTTTAAATTTGCAGTATGTTTTCTGATCACAAAAGGATTAAATTAGAATTCATTAGCAACAAAAGGAAATTTGAGATGTTCATAATTATGTGGAAATTTTACAAATGACCAATGATTGAAAGAAATCAGAGAAATTTTAAAATACTTTTAGAAAAATGGAAACAAAAGCACAATATACCTAAAGTACTTAGAGGGAAATCTATAACTCTGAATTCTATATTTAAATAAAGTAAAATTTCTAATCAATCAGCTAATCTTCTACCTCAGGAAACTATAAAAAAATCAAATTCAAAATAAGCAAAAGGAAGGAAATAATAAAGATTAGAGCAGCAAATAGAAAACAGAAAAACAAAATTGGTTTTTTGAAAGGATCAACAAAATTAACCAACTAGACTGAACCAAGAAAAAAACAGGAAAGACATGGGCTAAGGTTGTAGCTCAATGGTAGAGCACTTGCCTAGCACGTGCAAGGCACTGTATTTGATTCTCAGCGCTGCATATAAATAAGCAAAATAAATGTCCATTGACAATTAAAACTATATTTTTTAAAAAATTGGAAAGGCAATTCAAAATTATTAAAACCAGGAATTAAAGAGGCGACATCACCAACATTACAGAAATAAGGATTATAAGAAAATACTATCCACAACTGTATGCCAATACATTAGAAAACTTAAATTGAAGAATACGTTCCAACACAAACTACTGAAACTGAGGACTGAAAAAATCTTAATGTATCTATACAATAAAGAGACTGATTTAACAATTTTTAAATTCCCCACAAGGACAACTACAAAGCCAAATGGGTTCACTAGAGAATTCTATCAAACATTTAAGAAAGACTTAACACAAAATCTTCACAAACCTTCTATTTTCCCTTTTAGAAATAGAAGAAGCAATACTTCTCAACTCATTTTTTTATTGGTTGTTCAAAACATTACAAAGCTCTTGACATATCATATTTCATACATTTGATTCAAGTTGGTTATGAACTCCCAATTTTACCCCAAATACAGATTGCAGAATCACATCGGTTACACATCCACATTTTTACATAATGCCCTAATAGTAACTGTTGTATTCTGCTACCTTTCCTATCCTCTACTATCCCCCCTCCCCTCCCCTCCCATCTTCTCTCTCTACCCCATCTACTGTAATTCATTTCTCTCCTTGTTTATTTTCCCATTCCCCTCACAACCTCTTATATGTAATTTTGTATAACAATGAGGGTCTCCCTCCATTACCATGCAATTTCCCTTTTCTCTCCCTTTTCCTCCCACCTCATGTATCTGTTTAATGTTAATCTTTTGTTCCTGCTCTTCCTCCCTGCTCTGTTCTTAGTTGCTCTCATTATATCAAAGAAGACATTTGGNAGGAGGGGAGGGGAGGGGAGAGGTGGGGAGGGGGGATGGTGGAGGATGGGAAAGGCAGCGGAGCACAACAGACACTAGTATGGCAATATGTAAATCAATGGATGTGTAACTGATGTGATTCTGCAATCTGTGTATGGGGTGAAGGTGGGAGTTCATAACCCACTTGAATCAAAGTGTGGAATATGATATGTCAAGAAATTTGTAATGTTTTGAACAACCAACAATAAAAAATTAAAAAAAAACTTGCAGCAAAAAGGAATAGAAGGGAACTTTGTCAACCCAATAAAGGACATCTATGGAGATTTGTAGCTATACTCATGCCTTCTAGACAAGGACTACTGAAAACAAAGAAGGATGTTCTGACTCTCAATTTCTACCAAACCCTATATTAGAGGTTCTAAATGGTGCAATTAAGTAATAAAAGGGGGAAAGGGCATTCAGAATGAAAAAAAAAAAAAGTAAAACTGTCTTTATCAACATTCCACTCATGGAGATCCAAGATGGTGACCAGAGGGAGGCAGCATTCTGAATTGACCTGTGACCTGGGACTCAAGTAATGAGAATACTGCTTCTCTGCAAGCGATATTTCTGCTTCTGTGCAGAAATCACAGTCACCGTGCCCGTCCAGGGCTCCAGGCCTCAGCATCATAGTAGGTCTCCCAACTACTCACCTACGCAGTACTACTGGGTACCCAAGCAGGACCATTGGCAACAGCACCTGCCCAGAACTTTTGGCCACCTACCTGAGCAGAAATCACAGATGTCACTCCCACATAGGACACCCAGCAGCTTCCCACACGCGGGAACTCCTGCCACCACTCCCATGTCAACCCCCAGCTACCAACATGAGACTTCCCTGCTCGCCGCCATCTTAGGACTGGGCAGCAGCAGAGATAATCCCCTACACGCAGTAGCCTGCCTGCACCTGAGAACCTCACACAGGCTCTGAAGTCAGTCAACAGCCACACACTGCATGCCACAGAACTCGTCTCTGAACTCACTGACCAAAGCCATCTCTCGGCTCCCGCTACACCACCCTACAGCCCACTGCTGAAAGCAGGTGCCTCCATCTTGAGCCATCTTCATCACCAGCTTCAGTGGGGGGCAACTCCCAGTTTGGAACTCCAGCTGGCCAGGTACCCAGTTTCTAACTCCCGTCTCTCCCCAGCAGTCATCACTCCAGCACAGTGACATCCTGGTTACCTTCATCATCCTGAGGATGGAGATACCAGCTAACAACAGATGACCCCACCTATTGGATGAGAAGAGAAGCAGGAAAAATATGGATTTCCAACCAAATCAATCCAAACATGAAGAATGAATTGTAAAACCAAATCCAAGAGGCTTACAGGACGTCAAATGTACAAAACACAACAGATCCACACCAAGGCACATTATAATGAAAATGCCTAACATACCGAATAAGGAGAGAATATTAAAAGTCATGAGAGAAAGAAATCATATTAATGTAGGGGGAAAACAATTAGATTATGTGCAGATTTTTCAACCTAGATCCTGAAAGCTAGAAGATCCCGGAACAACATATATCAAGCTCTGAAAGAAAATGGATGTCAACCAAAAATCTTATAGCCAGCAAAACTAAGCTTTAGATTTGATGATGAAATTAAAACCTTCCATGATAAACAAAAGTTAAAAGATTTTACAACTCAAAAGCCTGAACTTACAGAACATCCTCTGCAAAATATTCCATGAAGAGGAATTGAAAAACAACAATGAAAATCAGCAAAGGGAGGTATTACACTAAAGGAAAAACTAATCAAAGGAGAAACCAAGTCAAATTAAATACCAAAAATAAACAAAATGATTGGGAATACAAATCATGTCTCAATAATAACCCTGAATGTTAATGGTCTAAACTCAACAATCAAAAGACTAGCAGACTGGATTTTAAAAAGACCCAACAATATGCTACCTCCAAGAGACTCATCTCATAGGAAAAGACATCCACAGACTGGGTGAAAGGTTGGGAAAAAATCATACCACTCTTAGGGACTGCAGAAGCAAGTAAAAAGGTCTCCATCCTCATATCAAATAAAGTAGACTTCAAGCCAAAGTTAATCAAAAGGGATAAAGAAGGATATTTCATACTGCTTAAGGGAAAAATTCATCAACAAGACATAATAATAATAAATTTATATGCCCAAAATAATGGAGCATCTATGTTCATCAAACAAACTCTTCTCAAGTTCAAGAATCAAATAGACCCCAACACAATAATTCTGGATGATTTTAACATACCTTGTTCACCATTGGATAGATTGTCCAAACAAAAGCTGAACAAAGAAACCATAGAACTCAATAATACAATCAATAACTTAGACTTAACTGACATATATAGAATATTTCTTCCTTCAATGAATGAATAAACTTTCTTCTCAGCGGCACGTGGATCCTTCTCTAAAATAAACCATATATTATGCCACAAAGCAACCCTTAGCAAATACAAACAAGTAGAGGTACTACCCTGCATTCTAACAGATCATAATGGAGTGAAATTAGAAATCAATGATAAAATAAAAACATCCACATGATTCTGTTTGTAGAAAGTCCTAAAGACAAACAACCCAATTTAAAATAAATAGATGTGCAGAAAAGCATATGAAAAGATGTTCAATATCCATTGTCACTGGGGGAACCAAAAATGACATACCACTAATTAAACTACCCAGTTCCTAAAAAATAGTAATAGGAATTACTGTCAAGGAGACAAAGCAACAGGAACTCTTATTCTTTGCTGGTAGGAACGCAAAATGGCACAGTCACTTTGGAAGACAATTGGCAGTAAGAAACAAAGCTAAACATAGTTATGCCATATGATCCAGCAGGCATGCTTCTTCATATTTACCCAACTGATTTGAAAACTTATGTCCACATAAAAACCTGCACATGAATGATTACAGCAACTTTACTCATCATCACCCAAAACCAGAAGTAACCAGGATATCCTTCAATAAGCACATGAATAAACAAACTGTGGTCATTTGTACAATGTAATATTATTCAGGGATAAAAGAAATGAGCTATTCTACTGCAAAAGACATGGTGATTCTTAAAGGCTAAGTGAAATAAGCCAATCTGGAAAGGCTATAACTACATTATTCCAATTATATTATCTGAAAAAGGCAAAACTATGGAGATGATGAGATTAGTGGTTGCCAAAATTTTGGTCAGAAGGAGAGAAAGTGAAACACAGACTTGTTAAGGTGGTGAAAATTTGTTTGACACAATCACAGTGAATTCATTACACTATATATTTGTCAAAACCCATAGAACTCACAACCTAAAGAGTAAACCTTAGTTGAGTTTCAAAATGGTGGAATACAGTAGGATCAAGAAAGCAGATAGGCAACTTCTCAGTAAGGTGGGTGAATGAAAAAGGGAACAGGGATGCTTTACTGGAATTTAATACTGGACAATCAAGCAGATTGAGGAATCAAGAGGTTGGATTTAATAAAATAAGGAAGAAATCTACAGCACACAGCCACTGCTGCAGCTATAGGCACCACCCAGAGTGGTCCCTCTGCAAGCAGAGGGATAAGAAAATTAAAGGAACCCATATTTTTAGGAGGCCTGAGGTGTGTCTAGGTATGGAGAGTTTAGAGATCAAAGACACTGCCTGAATAAACTGAAAGGCATGCTGCACAATATCCTTTATGGGAAAGAAATTACATCTCTCCTGTCAGCATGTAGAGGACAGAGGAAGGAACCATTTTGCAGCCACAATGTGGGGGACAGCAACTGATGGAGCCAATTCCTGGCAAACCTGAAATTGGCTTGAAATACAGGCCTGAAAAACCCACATTGCAAGACAAAGAGTATGCCTAACTGACCAGGAGAAAATCAAACATAAAGAGAGGTTAACAAGGCGACAACTGGTCAGGGAAACCCACCCAGCTCTCCCTTTCCCTCTCTAATCCACCTGGTCGCAGGACCGGCTGGAAGAGCTGCTACTAGCTGGGGGTTTTGAAAGCGCAGAGGTGGGATAGATTGAGTTTGGAGACTGAACCTGAGATCAAGAAATATGGGGTCCGCAGGTGATGGAGTGGACTAAGAATTGGCTCCTCCACCAGACAAGTGGAACCCAGGGTAGATCCCTGGACTACAGTCTTCCAGCATGGACCAGCAATTGCTGGGCCCTGGAGGAGTGCTGATTTAAAATATCCTAACCAGGGCTGGGGTTATAGCTCAGTTGGTAGAGTACTGCTTATTTTGCATGCATAAAGCCCTGGGTTTATGCATGCAAAAAGAAAAAAAGAAAGTTTATGCACTGTCAAAAAGAAAAAAGTCTTCAAACTAGTTGGCATTCAGCTGGAGCCTGGAGCCGACTTAAGCCTAAACCCTGTCTCCAGAGTTCCTCCTATGGGTTATCTCTAGCAACCCCACGCTGAGGGAGGAGCAAGCATCATACCCTAGAAGAACCCATCTAACAGTGCTTTAAGAAGGGAAACTGAGAATCTTTTGAACTCCAATGGAAATAATTATCTTATTCTTTTTTTTTCTTTTTCCTTTTCTCTGTTTAATTGTAACCTTAATGGTTCATGGATATTTATACATATTCATGTCTGTTTGTTTTCTTTTTTTCTTATTTCTAGCATTTTTGAAACCAATTATTTTTCATGGATCAGTTTTTTGAGGACTAGGATGTTTGATTAGTATATTTCAGTTTTGTTTTTATTCTTTTTTAAATTTTTAAAATGTTTCCTTTATATAAAGTAAATTTTTTTTTCTCTCACTTATCTGTTTCCCTTGATTCTCCTCTCTTTTCTTCTGCTAAAACAGCCTATCTCTATTGTTCTTTCACTCTTCCTTTAATTTTTTATTCTACCTTCTTTCCTCCTCCCTCATAATCATCACACCCTTCATCACTTCTGTTCACTCCATGCCCACCATTCAAAATAGTAAACCCTTTTTCAAATTTACTGTTTTTATTGTTGGCAATAACCCATCATATCATTTCTGTTTATTTTGACATCATAAACATCATTGGTTTAACACTGTATATTGTTTGCATTGGTAGCTGTTATTATTTTTCTCTCCATAAATGCTGAGGTAAATAGAAACCTTAGGGACACTATAAGTTCACAGGGTAGAATCTCCACTGCCTCAGATCTATAGTGTTAGATAGACAGACACACAAACAACATGGAAAAGCAAGGGAACAATCACCCCTACCAAATCAAGATACTTCAATAATAGAATCTATTGACACCATTTCTTTCTCTGAAGAAATGTCAGAGAAGGAGTTTAGAATATACATAGTCAAACTTATTTGTGAGATAAAGGATGATGTAAGGAATAAAATCAGAGAGAAAAATATAGGAAGTGAAAGATCACTACAATAAAAAGAGAGAGATTCTGAAAAAAAATCAAGCAAAAATTCTCAAAATGAAGGAATCAATAAACCAAATTATAAATTCAATGGAAAGCATCACCAATAGACTAGACCACTTGGAAACCAGAGTTTCAGGCAATGGGGACAAAATATATAATCTTGAAAATAAAGTTGGCATGAAGAAAAGATGTTAAGAGACTATGAACACCAGCTGGGCATGGTGGCATCCACCTGTAATCCCAGCTGCTTGCAAGGCTGAGATAGGAGGATCATGAGTTCAAAGCTAGCTTCAGCAAAAAATGAGGTGCTAAGCTACTCAGTGAGACCCTGTCTCTAAATAAAATACAAAATAGGGCTGGGGATGTGGCTCAGTGGTTGAGTGCCCTTGAGAGTTCAATCCAAAGTAACAAAAAAAAAAAAGAGAAAGAGAGAGACTATGAACAGAACTTCCAAGAAATGCAGGATGTCATGAAAAGGCCTAATTTAAGATTTATCAGGATAGATGAAGGTGCAGACATGCAAACCAATGGAATGCACAATCTTTTCAATGAAATAATATGAGAAAATGTCCCAAACCTTAAGAATAAAATGGAAAATCAATTACAAGGAAGCTTACAAAATCCCAAGTACACAAAATTACAACAGACCCACACCAAAGCATTTTATTATTAAAATGCTTAAAATACAGAACAAGGATAGAACTTTAAAGGCCACCAGAGAAAATAGACAGATCGCATTTAGAGGGAAACCAATCTGATCTCTCATGATTTCTCAACCCAAACCCTAAAAGCTAAGTCTTAAATAATATATACAAAGCTCTGAAAGAAAATGAATGCCAGCCAAGATTACTATACCCACAAAATTAAGTTACAGAATTAATGATAAAATAAAAACCTTCCATGATAAACAAAATTTAAAAGAATTCACATCTAGAAAGCCTGTACTACAGTATATTTATAATTAAATATTTCATGAAGAAGTAATGAAAAATAAAACTGAAAACAAACAAGGGAAGAACAACACTAGAAGAATAATCAGTCAATGGAGAAACTAATTCAAGTTAAAATAAATCAAAATTACAGGGAATGAAAACCATTTCTCAATAATATTGAATGTTAATGACCTAAACTCTTCAATCAAAAGACATAGAAAAGACAAGACCCAACAATATGCTGTCTCCAAGAGACTCACCTCATAGGCAAAGAAGGTAAAAGGATAGGGAAAAAACATATCATTCATATGGATCACATAAACAAGCAAGGGTTTTTATCCTCATATCAGCTAAAGTGGACTTTAAGCCAAAGTTAATTAGCAGGAACAAAGAAGATCATTTCATACTGCTTAAGGGAATTATATATCAACAAGACATAACAATCATAAATAGTTATGTTCCCCAAAATGGAGCATTTGTGTATATCAAACAAACCCATCTCAATTTTAAGAATCAAATAGACCACAACACAATAATACTGGGTGACTTTAACACACCTCTCTCACTACTCAATAGATCCTCCAAGCAAAAAGTAAATAAAAAAGCTATAGAACTAAAAAATACAATTAATAATTTAGACTTAACAGATACATATAGACTATTTCATCCATCAGTGACTGAATACACTTTCTTTTCAGCGGCACACACATCATTCTCTAAAATAGATCATATATTGGGCCACAAAACAACTCAACAAATACAAACAAGTAGAGATAATGCCTTGCATTCTATCAGATCATAATGGAATAAAATTAGAAATCAACAATAAAATAAAAAATAGAAGCTACATTAACACCTGGAGACTAAATAATACACTATTGAATGATCAATGGAAAGCAGAAGAAATCAGGGATAGAATTAACAAATACTTAGAGGTAAATGAAAATAGCAATATAACATATGAAAATTTCTGGGATATTATAAAGGCAGTTCCAAGAGGAAAGTTCATTTCATTGAGCTCATACATTAAAAGAATAGAAAGTTGGGCTGGGGATGTGGCTCAAATAGTAGTGTGCTCACCTGGCATGCACAAGGCACTGGGTTTGATCCTCAGCACCACATAAAAAAATAAAAGATATTGTGTCAACAAATAAATAATCTAACATTACATCTCAAAGCCATAGAAAGAGAAGAAGAAATCAGCATCTAAACTAGCAGGAAAAGAAAAGAGAATTCATTATTGCTGAACATAAATATCTAGTCTAGTTTCTTATAAATGAATCAAATATCAATGGTGACACAATGATGATATTTTCAGAAAAATTATTTCATATATTTCAAGAGGCTATTAAAATATTGAATGTGAATAAGTGCCTTGTAAAAGTTTGATTAAAATATTTAAATTATTTTTAATATACCACCTAAAAAGTTACAAATAAAAATCATCTAAAATATGTTTACTGACAAAATTTTGAGCACAAGTAAGCCGAATTTGTATATTGACAGACTCCCAGAAAATTTATAGAAATAATATGTTGGATTGGATATTTTTTCTTTCAAAGATTGGAACAGATGGCTGTGGAAAACAAACTTGTGCAACCTTAGCCTGTTATGTGGCAGAACACAAACTATACCGAGTGCCTGTATCTCGCAATTACGCCTACACAGAATTCAAAGAAGTCCTTAAAAAGGTGTTTCTTCAAACAGGGTTAGAAGGGAATGCCACTGTTCTGATGGTTTCTAACTTATCCCTAGAACATGTAAGTGTTTTCTGTCTTTATTATTTGTTAAAGTTTGATATTTATGTACCCCCAAGTAATTTGATATTTAAAAAGAAAATACTTATACATAGTCCAATTAGCCTACTATATTAATTCTTTTCATTATTCTTTGCCCTTGCCTAATCATAGCCCACAGAGTTCATGTATTTGTAATCATGCCATAGTTTTGAATAATTGTAGTCTGCTGAAAGGAGTGGGAACTTTTGTTCGAAAACTTATTTTTATTCTCAAAAGCAAAATGTTTCCTACTTTCATAATAATTCTTCAGGTAGAGTTTCTTTCCCTGCTTTTTCTCTTCTCTTTCCTATCTCATTGGATTTGAAACCCTAATAGAGAGATGAACTTGGTTAAGTGAAAACAATCCCTCTGCCATGTTATTTCTAGTTTGTCTACTATTCAAACTCAAATGTAGATGTATTCAGGGTTTCTGTGAATTGCTTGAAGCAAGATTCCTGCTCAGTTCATTACTGTACCCATCCTCCCTTACCTCTTGCTTCAGTACTTAATGTAGATATGTGACATACTGTCAATACCAAGTATATATTTCTCTAATATCTGAATGAATGGATGGATCAATGAAGCTTATTTTGACTCAGAAAAAAATGTATATTTGATGGAATTGAATCAAGAAGTTAGCTTGCTTTTAAAAAAAAAGAAAAGCCTCAGTTCCCCTTAAATACTATTATTTTCTGAGTTTGTTAGGAGCAGAATATATGAATAATTTACTCATTCCTGACTAAATATATGTTTCACCTAAGAAATTACTTTTGGAAGATTTGAGCTACACTGTCAGTTCAGGAAAAATACCTAACTTGTTTGAAAATGAAGAGCTGAATTCTATCGCAATGAGGATTCGATCTTTGGCTGAACAATCTGGCTATGTGGATGACAGACAATCTTTACTTGCATTCTTCCAAAAGGTACTTTTTTGTGGATTAACTTTATCAAATTGTCATGTTAAATTAAAACCAGACCACATTTATAATTATGTATAAGATTTTCAAGTTAAATATGAGTTTTTAAAGCTAAAATAATGATCACTATCCCTAAACACAGACACTTCATATCTTAGATATGTCAAAGATTAACGACTATTTGAGCCTGTCTGGTTATCAACAGTTTAAAAAAAAAAATAGTAATGCTGTAGGCAATACAAATTTTTGTTAAAAGAACCCAAGATTATTTTTCAGATTCTTTCCCAGTTAATGAGGTTTCTTTTCAACTATGTTGGAAACAAATCAGGAAGAGTGTAAAATAAGAATTTTTCTCATTCCTTTGAGTAGCCCTAGAATTGACCAGAAGACGATGGATACGAAAGAAATTGGCCAAAGAGAACAAGCAATATTCATAATGAACTGAGCAGCGGGAGTCTGTGAAATACCAGTCTGATGATATACACAGACTAGACCAATGACTTGGACATTCTGTGTTTTTCCACACAATGGGTAACCGTGGCTTACTAAATGGGTGGCCATGATTATTCAAGCCACAATGTTCACTGGGGATGGACCACTGGTTAACTTATATCTAGTGCCAGGTTTTTCTACCTTGGGGTCATTTGAAATTTGAACCTGGTCTCCCACCATTCCTCAAAAGACCCTTAGTATCTACTGCAAGAGGATATTGTAATAAAACAAAATCCAGAAATAGAATCCACAGTTGATAGGGAACGTGTGCAATATGAATGAATACTCAGATTGAGTTATATTTTCAGATGCCATGGTAGAAAAAACAAATGTCATCCTGATAATTTGTGGTACTCTAGTGCCTTATTATAGTAATTAGTTTATTAAATAGATTGTGAGTGGGAAGGAATAACAAATTCTGATTTGGAATATGGAGAATAGTACACTCCAGAAATGAAAAACCAAGAGCCCCAGTTAGAAGTCAATTTTAATTATATATATATATATAAAATAAATGCTTTCAAAAAGTATTTGCTGCATCTTATAATAAAAATAAAATAATAAAGGTACACTTTAAACTATTAACTTTGGATACTTTCAGGTAGCAGTTTGGGGAAGGGTCAAAAAAAGAGAAGTACTTTCATTTTTACTTTAAACATTTCTGTATTGTATGAAATTTGCATTAAAAAGTTTTATTTGCCTTTATAAATTTTTTCAGTCAAGAAGGAAGGGAAAAAAGAAATATCTTACCCTTTAGTCTTTTTTCAACTTTACCATACTTATAAAGCAAAATGTGTTGCTTGATAGTTGAAGATATTATCATTTTGTACAAGGTGGACTCAGAGTTAAAAGGAACAATGATTCACTGAGGCTGCTTTCAGGAATGTAAATTTATTATAAAGTGACATATGGAAATAAGGAAGGAATCTGCCCCATGGCCAATACTGCCAAGAACAGGGTCAGATGAGGAAAAGCAATACAGGCAAATTTCAAAGAAACTAGCACTTCACCTGGGACCTGCTTAAAAAAAGATGTATATCATCTAGCATTGCTTAGCCATAATCCTTTAGCTGTGAGAGTTTATTACTACCTCCTCCGGTGCCCTATTTGTTCTGTGGATCTTTTCTTTCTCTCTGTACCTTTCAGCTTTAATTCACCAGATCATTTCTCACTTTGAGTCTTGTGGGTCTCTAAAAGCACACCACCCTAGAAAAAAAGAGTCAAATAGTCAGCCCCATGGTCATCTGATATAAGGTCCCCTACTCAACAAAACTCTAGTACCAAACCCCTTCATAAAAGAGGGTTCTGAGTCCAAACCTCTCCTACTGGGTCCACCCAACAGAAGCCAAGAGGGTATAGTCACATAAAGGAGTTCTCAGAATGGCTCTGTGGACTGTGAGTTCCCTGGGAAGGACTCTGTTGCTGGCAGACACTCAATGCACAATTAATCAGTCTCTAGTCCACCCACTAAGGAAAGAACTGAAGCATATTTTAAATGGAATTTTCAATATAATATTTTTCCAAAGTACTGAATTACATTTTAACAAAATGTTTTCATTAATTTTCAGAGAATACATAAATATCTTCATATTTTTATAATCATGAGTCCTGCAGGACCTAACCTGCGCCAAAATTGTAGAGCATACCCTTCTATGATTAGCTCCTGCACAATGGATTGGTACCATAAGTGGCCAGAAGAAGCTCTCCTTCTTGTAGCCAACTCTTTCTTAATGGAAAAGGTGGATTTAGAGAACAAAGAGGTAAATATCTAAAGCAAGTGAAGGTTTCATTTTATTACTAGCATCTGCTAGCATTATATCTCTGAATAGCAATGAATCCTAGATGGGCAAAAATAGGCAACTTCTAAGGCAAATTATAAAATGGGTCAATTGTTCATCTTGACTCCTCATCAGTTCCCGATCTTTTTTGCCCCCTTACCCACCCTATTTCAATTACGCTCAGATTCTGCACTGCCTGGGTGTCTTCACTATTCTACCCCCCATGGTAAACAGAGATTTCCATGAAGGAAAACCACCTGCATTTTGCATAGCAGATCCTATGGTAAGGATTCTGCAGCCTTCGAGTATGCCTTGTAAATTGCTCAGCTTGACTATAACAGCAAAATTATAAAAAAAAAAAATGAGAACAAAAACCACAACATACAATTAGCTCCAAATTTATGAGCCATAAGTAAGAATCTATTCTAGAGTGATTAAAGACCTCATATAACCCAAATGATAGAAAGGGGGGAAAGAGTGCTGACAAAAGAAGATGTCAATGCCTGGAGCCTGAAACTCAAGGCAGGACTTAGAAACGGACTGTATTCTTGCTTGTCCAAGTGTCCAAAGATGGCAAAACCCAAGAAGAATAGAGGCAAGTGGAACTAGAAAGAAAATGCATCTGGGTTAAAAGTGACGGGTATTATTTGGGATTGGTGGAGTGGAGATGAATAGTAAGGACTCAATTATGTCTAAACCTAAATTCTCTCCCAATGTAAGCAAATGGGATGCCATTTCTATTCTGGTTTTTACCCACCTATGCATCATTTGGTCCCTCACATTTTTGTATCTCTGTTTTACTCAAGGAAACTTCCTTGAGTATCTTGCTGCTGATAACCATTTAAGAAAGGAATTGAGAGATGAAAAAAGCACCATAATCCCTGGCCACTGATGCTGGTGCCCTAAGTCCTTGCTGTAGCAAAAATAAGGGTGAAGCCTAAGAGAATGAGTCTATATGCCGTTAATCTTTAGTTATATGATTTCCTCTTCTTACCTCTCCCACTATCCCGATTATTAAAGTTTATAAGTTCATGGTCCCATTTAGCCAGGATCTTTCTCTACATCTCTACATCTCAGAAATGATAAACTATTTCTAGTTATTCACAGTGTTCAGTTTTCTTTTATTTATGTAAATCCATATTGCTCTTTTTTAATCCTTAAAAAAAATTATTATTCCTCAGAACTTAAATGAAAATTTTGCCCCAACATGTGTTCAAATCCACAAAAGCATAAATGACTTGATCCCAAAATATTTTCAAGAAACTGGAAGGCATTATTATATCACTCCCAGAACCTACTTGCAGTTCATGGAAACATTTTCATACATTTTGAGGTCACAAAAAGAGGAAATGCAAATAAAGAGGTAAGACTTTGAGACCAAATAATAAACATGTATTTTATATTGGTGCTTTTATTTGTAAAATGTTGATCTCAATTTACCTTTTCCATGGGGGAAAAAGCTAAATATTGAAGAATTTTTAAGATCTATGGATGTTGTCAATAACTATTTATTGTCTCAAGACAGTGGTTTTCAAACATATTTTAAGAAACAAAAATTTACAGTTGTTGGTTAGCTCATGATGATAAATGAAAGATTACCTGGTATGAACTGCTGTAATGTTTGCATGCAACTTCATCTGACATTTACATTCTTTACTAGTCAGGCTTTCCTTTACTAACCCCATTGGAAGTGGTTCCCCTTTATTATATTGCACTTATAACATTTATTATCTGGAATTTTGAGAAAGCTATATAGAATTCCAGCTTCATATTGAGAATATGAAATAAAATATTACTTGACATGTAATATCAGTGAAATCAGTATTTATGTTCAAATTAATACTCAACAGAAAGTGTCTCAACCCAGCAAATTGCTTCAATTGAACCATAGAGGACCTATTTTATTTATGTATAAGTTGACAGTACTTGTCAGATTTTCATCTCAAAATTCAGTAATGCTGCCAAAATAAGTTGGAAAACCAATGCTTTGGCCCTTAGCATCAGATACTTTGTAGTACTAGAATATTAGCTGCATCAGATTTTTATTACTACGGTTTTATAGCTATTTTCTTTTATACTGGCTCAAACTTAATGTTTTTAACAAAAATTAATATTTTAGCTTATAGTTCTACAGGCCAGAGGATCGTTGGACTTGACTAGGTTTATATTTTATTGTCTCATAGACTCATGTCTAGGTATTGATCAGGCTGAATTTTTATCCAAAGCTCTAGATGAAATATGCTTCCAAGATTTTGAAAATTTTAAACTGTTCTAATTTATCTTCATAGATAATATTAATATTTTATTGGAAGCTGGGCTCAGAAGCGCACACTTGTAATCTAAGCAGCTTGGGGGGCTGAGAAAGGAGGATCAAGAGTTTAAAGCCAGCCTCAGCAAAAAAAAAAAAAACCAAAAAACTAGGTGCTAAGCAACTCAGTGAGATCCTGTCTCTAAGTAAAACACAAAATAGGGTTGAGGATGTGGCTCAGTGGTTGAGTGCCCCTGAGAGTTCAATCCCCAGTACCAAAACAAAACAAAAAAACTTCTTTTTTGTCTCACTAAATGTCCTGACTCAGGTTTAGCTTAGCCTCAGCCTCAATTTAAGTGAACTGGATGCAGGGCAATGTGATTTTTCATCACTACTCATCTTAAGTAGTGTCTGCCACAGGACTTTTCCTGTGTTGTTATTCAAAGCAAAGAGCTAAGAGTTAAATTAGTTGCAGTTAAACCTTGCCTTGTATGACCTCTGTGGAGACATGAAAGGTTGCCAAGCCCATCTGATACAACCATTTCTCTACAAGTTCATCCCCCAACCTGTCATGTGACCAGCTAACAATTATTTTTAAAATAAGCCACTTCACCAGATGCCCTAATTAATTGTACCAATATGGGTTTGGACCAAATCCATTGTTTGTCTTAGGGAATACTGAATGAGAGTAGTCATGTCTGTGACTCCCTCTTGGAGAATAGAACACAGCCAGGCTCCCTATCTGGAGCCAAACCAGTTAAAAATGTTATTCATCCAGGTGCATCAAGAAGTACTGGCAATCATACATACTCTGCCTCAACTGGCCAAAAGGACGTGCAGGGCAATGTGATTTTTCATCACTATTGATGATAAAGAATTTAGATTAGTTTGCCTGTGACAGGAAGCATAAGCCTGATGTTTTCATAAGAAGTTGTAGCTGTCTTTGGAGGATTGTAAGTTCAAAAGTGACTCTGGCAACTTAAGGAGAACCTGTCTCAAAATGAAAACTAAATAAAAAATAAAAAGGCCTGGGGATGTAGCTCAGTGATAGAGTACCCCTGGGCTCAACCCCCAGTACTGCAAAAGAAGGAGGAGGAGGGAAAGGAGGGAGGAAAGGAGGAAGAAAACGCAGAGGAGAGGCCTTGATAGTAGTATTTTGCTAATGTGGGTTTGAAGTCTAATTTTATTAAGTTTTTGTTAACAACATCACATAGGGCAGGACTAACGCAATACTAGAGCAGTTGAGATAGTCTGTAAATATAATGAGGTTACAGGAATCATATCAAAGTTCAGAAAGTTAATCTGGTTATATTGTTCAACTAGTCTGTCTACTAGAGCTGGCAGCTCCTGAGAAATTTCTGTTAGATTAAATTTTTTGTTGATCATCAGTTAAATTGGAAGTGATGGCAACAGCCTAAGTAAATTGGCAAGATGCTCTACAGACTAGAGGTAAGAGTGATAAATTGGCCCTCCTTCCATTCCTAACTCCTGTCATCTAAGGTATCCTCTCCTTACCTGCCAGGGTTGTTGCCATCCATTCGCAGCCATGTAGTCAGTACATTTAAGTGTCACACTGGTGCTCAAAAAAGTTTTGTATTTTTGGATTAGGGATGTTCACATGTATTAAGAAGGTATAAGACAAAACAAAATATTAGTAAATATAATTTGATAGTATATAAAAGTAATTTTACATCATGGCCAAACCAGGGATGTAGGACTGGCTCAGTATTTGAAAGTCAATCAATATATTCAGCATATTAATAGACCTAGCAGAAAAATCACACGATCATATCAAATTGATGCAAAAAAAAGTGTTGCAATTACTTTCCCTTTTGTTAGTCTTCCTCATGTCTTATCCATACATGTGCCTGGATAGCTCAACAGTTTCTTCCCTGCATTCATCATACTATCCTAGAACATCTTCCACCAGGGCCACCCTAAGGGTTGTCACTTTATATTTGTGATGATTTATCATCAATATCCATAACAGGCCAATATCTAGCAAGTATGGCTAGGTGGTAGAAGAAATATGAGGCAATAGTTACCCATTTTCCAACTCTTCCTTGCTACACACAAATTCCCTTACCCCAGTTTTCCAGGGGTAAACATGGGATAAGAAAAACTGGGAAGAGTTGATTATGTGGTTTGGGTCTCTTACAGCCAATTAGGACTTTTTCTCCACCCCAAACCTCATAATTAAATATTCTATTTAAATTGGAGGTGCCCTTCTAGAGAATTATCATATTTAAAGCCTAAATGGCCTGTCAAGGATATGCTCCACTAGAAGATAAGTCTCAGATTTCCAGTTTTCTTTTTCAGATTTTCCCTAAAGTTCATTTTATTTTTAATGTACCCATTCTTTATCAAATTGAGGGACTTCCTCTTGATTCTTAGTTTTATAGGAGTTTTTATCATGATGAATGGATAAAAAAATTGTGGATAATTGAAAATTACTCAGCCACAAAGACATTTTCCAGTAAATGGGTAGATCTGGAGACTAACATGCTAAATGAAATAAGCCAATCCCAAAAAACCAAAGGTCAAATGTTTTCTCTGAAATGTGGGAGCTAAACCACAATAAAGGCAGGGAGGGAAGGAAAAGAAGTTCAGTAGATTAGACAAAGGGGAATGAAGGGACGGGATTGGGGGATAGGAATAGGAAAGACAGTAGAATGAATCTAACATAAGTTTCCTATGTATATATATATGAAAATAAGTGAATCCTATCATGATATATATCTACAAGAATGGGGTCCTAATCAGAATAAGATATATGTTCCATGCTTGTATAATTTTTGTCAAAATGGATTCTACTATATAGAATATACTATGTTTAAAGAAACAATTTTAAAAAAGAGTTATTTTCATGAATTTTGTCATGGTCATTATAATGATTTACTTTCAAATACTGAACTAGACTTCCATCCCTGGAATTAACCCCACTTGGCCTTTGATATGCTATCAAATTATGTCACTAATATTTTGTTGTCTTACACCTTTTTAATACAGGTTGTTGAGCATCCCTAAACTTTGGATCCATCATCCCTAATCTAAAAATCCAAAATCCGAAACTTTTTGAGCACCAACATAATGCTGAAAAAGTTTCAGACTTTGCATTTTCAGGTAAGGGAGGCTCAACTGGAAAGGTCTATGGAAATATTCCAAAACTTGAAAAACTCCAAAATCTGAAACACTTCTGGGTCCAAGCACTTCAGACCCAAAAGACTCAGCCCAGGCTTTCTTTTTCCTTCAGGTGCCGTTTCCACATAGGTCAATCCAAGATCCTGGAAGCAACCACACTAGTTACAGAAATGCAGGAGGAGCTCTTGATTCTTGGCCCTAAAATCGAACAGAAAACAAAGGTATGTTTGATTTTAAATCTCTTAAATATTTTATAGTCTAACCTAGACCATTGTTTGAACACAAAGACTCAGGTATCTGGCAAAGGTGACTTAGAATTCTAACTGCACTATCATGCACCTGTGCAAACTTGAAGAAATTACTTTATCTCCTTTAGTTTCAATTTTCTTATTTGTAAAATGAGGGGGGTGAATTCCAGCAATAATAGCAAAATAGTAACTTGATAACATTTTAATAATTTAGTGTGAACATTAGGTATATAACTAACTATAGAAGATTATACAGAGAGATTCCTTAGTTAAATCCATATGAAATATGCTGTGGTGGCTTGTAGTCTATCAACTATTCTAAGTAGAAGTATTTCAGCTGACTTTGATAAATTTTATAATAACAAAATGAGCTATTTTAATTTCTCCTTTCAAAAGGGATCATGTTTCAAAATTTATTCTAAGAAAACTCATTTGGTTCATTAGGAAATAGAAGTTCTGATGGAAAAACTTGAGAAAGATTCACAAGTAGTTGAGAAAGTTCAGATACTTGTTAAACAGGATGAAGAAATTATGGCAGAAGAAGTAAGAATTGTGGAAGATTATGCTCAGGTAAAATTAAAATATAGACAATAAAAATATTTTAGATTTGAAAAATTATTTTCTAACCCCCAACGTAAACATCAGACCAACTATGAATGCTTTTTATTTTTATCCCAACAAATATTTATTGAGTCCCCACTACACACAGCACACTATTAAATGAAAATAGGGAGTACAAAGATGCCTGGTCCCTGTCCTTGACTAATCAGCACTCCTAGAGGCTCTGATGGTTTCAATGACAGAAAATCATTCAAGACCATCTCAAAAATATATAACTATAGTACACTAATAAAAATTAATTAACTAATTAATTAATTTTAAAAATACATTTGGCCTCCAAAAGGAACATCTGCAAGAAACAAAACAGTTCTAGGACCTAGGTTCTTGGTTTATATCACTTCTTTTGTTCACTGAATAGACCTATTTTTAAATTGGCTATTCCTAACTATACTGTCTGGTCAAAATACCAGCAGAACCCAGTGTGATTCATCAGATTTCCCAGTGCTTAACTCTGTTCCATCAATAGTCTCTCATGCTATGGAGAGTGGGACTTCTTTCATGTCTTTGTTGAATTTTATCAATTAAAATACACACACACACCAGTATGTGTATAATTATTTATTTACAAATTACATATAAGTGCTACTGCCATTGGCTAATATCCCAAAGCACAATAAAAACTTAGGACAAGGTTTATTCTGAACCATAGTGAATATGAATATGTAGTTCAAGTAGTCCTCTTGGTAATTTCAAAATGTTTTGATTGGCTTTTTTTCAGATCTGACTAGCTCACTATTGATTTTTCCCTTGTAAACTGGCTCAAGAAAAGTTCATGTCAGGAATAAGAAAAGCATCAACCTGGCTTTTTTTTTTTTTTTTTTTTTTTTTTTTTTTTTNGGATAGTATGATGAATGCAGGGAAGAAACTGTTGAGCTATCCAGGCACATGTATGGATAAGACATGAGGAAGACTAACAAAAGGGAAAGTAATTGCAACACTTTTTTTTGCTGTCATTCTGCTTCCATTTATCAGCATTACTTTCTTTTTTTTTTAAGAGAGAGAGAGAATTTTTTAATATTTATTTTTTAGTTTGCGGTGGACACAACATCTTTATTTGTATGTGGTGCTGAGGATAGAACCCAGCACCTGCCAGGCAAACACGCTACCCCTTGAGCCACATCCCCAGCCAATCAGCATTACTTTCAATCCAAAGTTCCCTGTCAGAAATCTTTTCAAGCTACCTACCCATTTTTGATTGCCGCAGTCTGGCTGGGCACAAATCACGAGCCACTCAAGTAAGCAGGAACAAACTTTATTTCCGAATTCCACCAGCACACTCCACGCACTCTCCCCGGAAACCTCTCTCTAACGCCACCCACGTGGCTCCTCCTGGCACACACCACACCAACCGGAAATCCCTCCTCCGGACCTTTCCCAACCAACCCGAACCCTCCAGGAATCCCCGGAGAACTCCAAAGTAGCAGGTTCCCGAGGCAGCAAGAGCCGCCCCATTGCCCGACAGTAAAGGTCAAATATACAATACAATCAAGCCAGCATCACAGCAATTATATATAGCTTAACTCAAATCATCATCTCAATGGTTTGCTGGCATCACTTTTCAAACATTCCCTCTGGCAAATGCCAGGCATCATTCTGACTCTGGCTCTCAACATTTGATAGTTTACAACTTTCCTCCAACTTTATAAACTCATTATTGACAATATCATGAACATTTTTAGAATAACTGTCAAACTTGGAATAAGGGGTAATGGCATTTCAAGATCATTTGTGAGTGATTAATTTTAAATACTGTTTAAAATGACATTTATTGACCAGTTTTCCATCAAGTCTTCTTTATATAAGTATTTCCTGACATTTATATTCTTTTCATTAATGTCAATATTTCTTATAAACTTAGCAAGAAATATAAATTTTCCTAACATGATCATATGAGTTATTCTTCTTCATTACCTGGATTATTTAAAAACCCAGAGCCACTTATATCCTCATGCAATTTTCCTCTTAATAAATTATTACTTTTGGTATGATCTAAAATTTCTCATTATGATTTGCTACTCACTGTATTTATAATCTCTAAAATCTAAAAGTGACTTATCAGTTAATTATTTTATTTCCTATTCCACAAGTTTGTAAATAGATAGATGATAGAATTTATATTCAAGAAAGCACTTTTTTCAATTATATAGCAATCTATAATTTCTCACTTATTTCAATGAAGTTTTCTAAGTGGAACAATTATTAATTTAAAAACTATAAATTCTGATTTATTCTGTTTTTCACAATTCTCATTTAAGAAATCCATGGTAGATTTAGAATAGTAAACGCTGCTTATCAAGTGTACTCATACTTCCATTTTGAGTATGTGTCAGTGAAAATCCAAACCTTGGCTTACAATTTTTTACATCTAATAAATGGAAGGATTTTCAACAGATCAGCTCCTGACCAATACATAGCAAACCTTGTTTTCCCCCTGCTAACCACGTAATTTCTTCTGCCAAGCACAACAGGAGAAGTTTATATTGTAGTATGACTTCTTACCCTGCACATTAATGTCACATCACCAGGAAAGTTGGAACAGTGGACAACAGAAGTATTTCTGGAAGCCATTCCCATTCCAGATAACTTACAATAACTTTATTATATAGGGAATTCATGGTGAGCAGCAGAAATATAATTCCTAATTCAGTTTTTTAGCTAGATCCCAAAAATGTCCACAGCCATGAAAGGATAGTTGACAATGAGTGAGGCAAAGTAGAAAGAGAAATTGGTCCTAAGTGAGTATAGTGAAAAAGTCTTATTTTAGCAAGTTTAACGAAAACATATGACCCTGAAAACGTACCAGCAGTGTTCCTGTCATGCACTTGGAAAGGATATGTAGAAGTAAAGAACTTTTTTAGCTCCACAGTAATCCCCCCTTTAATTGAACCACTCCTCAAAAGGGTATTCTTAATACTACACTGAGTCTAAAAAGAGAAGGCAGAAGCCAATCAGTGTTTTTGCTTCTCAGTGATACTGTGTAGGGACTTCCTCAGAATCATGAAGAAGATAACATGGCACCTTCAGAATGCTCCAGTGCCCTGTCTTTCTGTGTGAGAACCCCACAACAATACTTTCTCATCAGGGATTATGAGATAATACACTACATTTAGGACTATGACCCATGTAAACATGTAAACAACAGTATAAGCATGTGTGCACAGACCTAAGTCATACAAGATGCATAACTTACAGGCATTATAAAAATGTCAGATTATATTTTCCAGGTTCAACACATAAATATCTATTATATATATATATATATATATATATATATATATATATATATATATAATCTATTTAAGAAATCTTGACATAAATATGTCAGATCTGCAACTATATGCACTCATATGTATTTAGGGGCTTAAATTTTTATTACAGAAAACTGCCAATGAACTAAAAAGTGTGCTACCAGCTATAGAAAATGCAATTGTTGGTCTAAATGCCCTGGATAAATCTGATGTTGCTGAATTAAGGTAACTAATTCACTTAACTTTCTTCTGAGTTAGAACAGTTCAGATTAAATGATAAATTCATGATAAATGTTATTAATTCTCTACTGCAATTTTAGATTAATTCCTTTTTAACTCATCTTGTTTACTTCACATTTTTTATTATGTGTAGTATATACAGTATGTTGTCAATTTTATGATGCTATCAATTGCAAGGCATGTAGTTATTTTTAGAATTTTTTATTAGTACATTATATTTATACATAATATTGATGCTCATTTGATATAATTATACAAGCATGGAATTTAATTTGTTCTAAGTCAGTCCCAGTACTTTCCCTCTCCCTCCCCTACTTCCTCCCCCTATTCCTTTCCTCTATTTGACCAGTCTTTCTCTTATTAATTAATAGTTTTTTAATTAGTGCACTGTACACATACATAAAGGTGACATTCACTGTGGTGTATTCATATATGTACATAGGATAATATAATCAGTTTCATTCCCCTGTTCCTCCCTTTTCACCTCCCTCCTTTCTCCCCTCAATTCCCTTCTTCTACTCCTCAGATCTCTCTGCTGTTTTCATGGGACTCCCCCCCCCCCTTTTCTTGTCTTTTCCCTTATTTTGGTTTGACTTCTGCATATGAAAGGAAACATTTGACTTTTGACTTCCTGGGTCCAGCTTATTTTACTTAGCATGATGTTCTTCAGTTTTATCTATTTAAGAAATCTTGCAAATGCCATATTTATTTCTTATTTTCATTCTTAATAATTGCCATTCTGGCTGAAGTGAGGTGAAATCTCATTCCCTGGTTGCTAGAGATGCTGAACATTTTTTTCATATATTTGTCGGCCATTTGTATTCTTCTTTTGAGAAGTGTCTGATTAATTTTTCCCCATTTATTAATTGTGTTGTTTGGTGTTAAGTTTTTGGAGTTCTTTAATACATTCCTATTAGAGGAGTATTTTTTAATTTTTTTTAGTTGAGATGGACACAATACCTTTATTTTTATTTGTTTATTTTTATGTGGTGCTGAGGATCGAACCCAGGGCCTCACATATGTGAGGCAAGCATTCTACCACTAAGCTACAACCCCAGCCCTAGAGGAGTATCTTGCAAAGATTTCCTCCCATTCTGTAGGCTCTCTCTTCATACTTTTAATCATTTCCTTTGCTAGGCAGTAGCTTTTTAATTTGATGCCATTCTACGTATTGATTCTTGGTTTTATTTCTTGGGCTTTAAAGGTCTTGTTAAGGAAATTGGTGCCTGTGCCAATATCTTGGGAGTGTCAATTCCATGTTTTCTTCTAGCAATTGCAAAGTTTCTGGTCTACTGCCTAGGTGTTTGATCCACTTTGACTCCTGCAATGAGATATAGGGACAAAGTTTCACTCTTCTACATATGGATATCCAGTTTTCCCAGTATGATTTGTTTTAAAAAGTATCTTTTCCTTCGACACATCTATCAGATGATTGTATCTCTATTGATTTGTCTCTGTGTCTTCTATTGTATTCCATTGTAAGGCATATTATTATTTTAAGAAAGAAAAAAATACTGCCAATTAAAGTATGATGTGCCATTTGTTATAAACTGAATCCAAGCCTATGAGATGTAAAATTTACATCTTAGAACTGGTAAAATACAGTATTACCTGAACTGTAGCTTCAAAAGTAAGAGGACAATATTTATGCCACCCTACTTAGCCAGTTTAGCTGTAGAGAGACTATAGTAGGAATGCATAGCTGCCCCTCTGAGACAGCAGTGTTGGATGTTATCACAAGGTGTCACTGTGGGAAGTGCTTCCCCTGCTGTGTCTTTTCCCAGTCTACACATTTTAGTGATTAAAGAGAAATGCTAAGAAAATACTGAAAGAAATTAAATAATTTAGAGTACAAAGATCTGATCCTGTTGATTCTAAGTTGAATCTGTCAGTAACATATTTTTAACTTGAGCTCTCCCGTTGAACAAATAAGGAGAGTTTGCATATTATATCTTAGAATGTGTTTTTATTCTTTTTATAAAGTAATATTTCAGTAAAAGATGTGGAAACATGGAACAAATCTACCATCGTATTTATAACACTGTATCAAATCTTGTGATAAGGATATCAAACAGTAGAAAGAAGTATTTTTTAAACAAATTTTTTTATGGTAAAGGACAAAAACATACAGCCAGGTGCCATGGCACATGCTGCAATTCCAACTGCTCAGGAGGCTGAAGCAGCAGGATCACAAATTCAGGGTCAGCCTGGGCAACTTAGAGAGATCCTGTCACAAAACAAAATAACTAAAATACAGGCTAAGTGTGTAGCTAAGTGGGAGAGTACTTGCCCAGCATGAGAGAGGTCCTGGGTTCAATCCCCTGTACCAAAACCAACAACCACAAAGAAGCCTATCACAATGCTGCAGTTAATGCACTTAAGGTTGAAAAACAAATGCACAGAGAGAAGCCAGAAAAGGGGAATGAATTTTTAATGTCCTTTTCCTTTTTTACTTCATTCATAAGCATTCATTCCTATGCATTTATTTTTTCTTTCATTTGCCAAGTATATTGAGTACACACTGTGTGCCAGGCACTGAGGCACTGAAGTTACAGCTAGAGAAAGCTTCTCTGGAAAATTAACATTGGAACAGAGAACTGAATGAAGTTTCTATGTAAAGTAGGTAGATATCTAGAGGAATAGTGTTCCAAGCAAAGGAATGGAAAGCACAAAATTGATATGGTAAACATGTGCTTGGTGGCCTTCAGGAAATACAAAAGACCAAGATGGCTAAAGTTCAGTGGGCAAGGAGTGTCAGGAGATGGCATCAGAGTGATTACAGAAGCCAATCCTTTTCCAATTTAGGCTTCACGCCCCCATACCTGGTGACTTTGTCCCAGAAGCTTCTCCTCTCTCAATTTTTTCTGTGGCAAATATTCCTGACAGAGATATCAGTCCAAATTCCCTCTAGGCTAATTTCGGAGGGGCAGTGTATCATGGTGGTTACATGCATGGCTCTGGTACCAAGCTTCCCGGGTTGAAATCCTGGCACTGCCACTTTCTAGCAGTATGACCTATGCCTGAGCTTCTCTTTTATGCAATGGGACAGTAGATGTTGAAATGACTGGATGAATTACAATGCTCAGAACAAAGTGTTGCCTAAGACACTGCTCAATAAAGGCTAGTTTCATACTGAGAGGTTTCCTTCCCCTGCCCTAGCACTATAAAAGCTGAAGAAAACCAGCCTTGTCCTTAAATTTCCCTGCATATACTTTGTTTGTTTGTTTTTAAAGAGTCTCTCTTGTGATAGTGCTAATGTGCATTTAACTTACTTCAAAATGCCACCCAAATGAGGGCAGCTTCTATTATGATCTCTGTTGCTATTCCCAGACATGTGGCAGAGACATCTGGCACATGCACAACTTAGTTCATTCTCTTTCCTTGCTGCTGTTTTTATAATGAAAATGTAAATGATGGCCCCATAAGAGTATAATCCTTTGCCACTCTTTGTATCGGTGACTAAAGGAAGAAAAAAGAGCGTAGAAAACGCAGATTGGGGTAAATCAGTAAGGATCCAAGACAGACTCCTTGTATGAAGTAATAGAGGACTAATATAAGCAGGCCTCACTTTGCATCAAATATTTGTTCCTGAAAAGTGGCACATAGGAATAGGATGTTCCTATTTTTAAATGACTCTGCAGTGGACACTTTTAAAATAAAACGAATTAGTCTCTAACTCAAATGTTCTATATATTTAGATTTATGGTTCTCATCTTCATAAAGCAAAGATAACCAATTACTAAAGAAACTCAGATTTTAAAAGATAACCAAATAACTCCTGTTAAAAACCTGTGTGTGTGTGTGTTTTCTTCTGAGAGAGTTTTCAGAATGCATTTGATTTTTCATCCTGAAGTTGATTACTTCTCACTGCCTATTACAGGGTGTACACAAAGCCTCCCTTCCTTGTGCTGACTGTCATGAATGCAGTATGTATTCTTCTGCAAAAGAAACCTAACTGGGCAACGGCAAAGCTGCTTCTTTCAGAAACTGGTTTTCTAAAGAAACTGATTAATCTTGACAAGGACAACATACCTGATAAGGTAAACATTTACTCCCTAATTAATGCACAATAGATGCCTTTCATATTTATAACCTATGGAGTCAAATAGAAGTATTAGAATTGGAATTATGTATTAGAAGTGAAAAAAACTTTCAAATAAAAACTTTTTAAAGGAAAAAATATATTAGAAGCAGAAGACAATGGTGAGATTTAGAAAATCAGAAAGCAAGCTGCATAACCAAACTTAATAGATTTCCTGGAAGTGTCAAGGAAAGGCAACATGTCCCTGAAATTGGAAAAATATCATGTCTCTAAATCTCTTTAAATAATAAAGATTAGCAAAGTAACGGGACAACAGACGGAGAGAGTTTTTCTGGGTGGATTGCAGTACATTATGAGCACACAATGAATGCATTATTTGTGTAACAAGTGTTCATATAATAGCATGTATAAGACATTGTTCTGAGTGCTTTACAAATATTAATCCATATGTGAGGAGATGGGGAGTACAAATTAAGGTATAAAAAATTTTAAGAAAATAACTCTGAAAAATCTATTGGAATTTCCTATATTTGCTATAGCAGATTTAATTCAAAAGAATGTAAATTTGCTGGAGAACATCCAGTAAGGCCAAAGTCCTGGACAAACAGCAGATTTTAAGACACCAGTAGAGTGAGGTAGGCCAGGTTGGACAGGTGACTCTCATAAAGAGAAAAAAAACAAGATCTGCCAGAATAAGCAAGAGGTTACAGAGGCCTGGACCAAGAAACAGTACATAGAAGTAGAAAGAAGGCCAAATGCCAGCTATGTAACCACAGGCTAGTAATGCCAGGAGCCCCAGAAGCTGGAAGGTACTAGAAACCTACCTACATCTCTATTTCAGACTTCTAGCCTCTAGAATTGTGAGAGACTTGAAATGTTTTAAGTCACTCAATTTGCGATAATTTATTATAGTAGCCAAAAGGAATCTAATGCAGACTTTGGTACCAAAATGTGGTCAATGCTATATCAAATGCCTAAAAATGTGAAGTTTGATGACTGAGGATGGGAGAATATCCAAACTGTGATATTACATTAGCAGATGAACTGAGAGCTAAGGTCATAAGCAGACTAATTGCAGCATTACTAGCCTGTTGTTACATAGGTGGCATTTGGCCTTTATGAGCGGCAATGTCCTGGATGAAAGGGCGAGTGATCATTAAGTCATTCAATAAACATTGAAGGAACATCTTCCTTGTAATAGACATGAGGACAGAGTAGTTTATAAGACCAGCCTATTCCTTCTGTTATAACAGGGAAGATAGACCATTCCTGTAATGGCTGCTTCCCAGAAGGCGGTGTCACGTGTACTCTCTTAGCCTCAGCTTCCGGAGCTCCAAAAAGGGAATATTTCAAGTCAGATAGATTTTTATATATGCCATTTCATTGGAACCTTTAAGTCTTCAAGATCCCAGCATCATGACCTCAGTTTCAACACAATTGCTCTTAGTCCTCATTTCATTGCTTTTGGTTCTGCCAGTTGTTGAAGCAGTAGAAGCCGGAGATGCAATCGCTCTCTTGTTAGGTGTGGTTCTCAGCATTACAGGCATTTGTGCTTGTCTTGGTGTGTATGCACGAAAGCGGAATGGACAGATGTAACTTTCAAGGGCCTCCTGAATCAAACTTCGCCCTGAAAACTTGTTTTCTTCAGATTAAACCTGAGCTTTACTCTGAATTTCCCAGTGAACAGTAATGGTTTCATATTCTTAGTTGTTTCCCATGAAATGGGAACAAATGGATGTTTGTTAAATGGAAGAAAAAAATGTTTTCTTTATAACAAATAATGCACTGAAAACTGCAGCCTATAAATTGTATTTGCTGCTTAGAAAAAAGGTCAAAGATGTGGGATAGTGTAAATTTACAGAAGTAGTAGTTTTAAGAATTCTCAAAGCATATGAAATAGGAAGGAGGAATCTCTTGCCCAGACTCTTAACAAATCTCCACTGTTGAGTTATCACTGCCTCCTGAGTCCTTAAGGAGTCTTTTTCTCCATGTTTTTATTACATGTTTGTTTTATCTCCCAAGTTAATATTGTACTTAGATATCAAATAACCAAAATTGAAATGTTTATCTTTAGGGGGAAAACAAAGTTTTGAAAAAAATGTACTCAATGCATCTAATATTGAAATGGAGAAAAAATTTAATGTTAAAAAAAGCCACTGTTATATTGACATTGGAAGAGATTCAATGTAAGCAAAACGGCCTTTGTATTAATTAAGATCTCCATGGTGAGAATTACTATATTAAATACAAGCTCATTATGTTGTAAAAAAAAATAACAGGGAAGATAGATATTAAATTATAAATTAGGCAGCTAACTAGTATGATGGTGATCTGTGTTAATAGGAAGTACAGGGTTGTATATGAATAATGTGAATTTTTAGCAGAATTTAGTGTCAATATCCATATTGTTCATGAATTAGTGCAACAAACATTCACTGTCTGGACAATACTTAGCAAATATGATCCCCTACGATTTTGTTTAGGTATATTTTTTAAGCTAAAAGTAATTAATAGCTCATTTAAAGAACAAATGTTGGCAAGGATGTGGGGAAAAAGGTACACTCATACATTGCTGGTAGGACTGAAAATTGGTGCAAACACTCTGAAAAGCAGTATGGAGATTCCTCAGAAAACTTGAAATGGAACCACTATCTGGCCCAGTTATCCCACTCCTTGGTATATACCAAAAGGACTTAAAATCAGCATAATATAATTATGTAGCCACATCAATATTCATAGCAGCTCAATTCACAATAGCTAAGCTACGGAACCAACCTAGGTGCCCCTTCAATAGATGAATGGATAAAGAAATTGTGGTGCATATACACAATGGAATATTATTTAGCCAAAAAGAAGAATGAAATTATGGCATTTGCTGGTAAATAGATGGAACTGGAGAATATCATGCTAGGTGAAATAAGCCAGTCTCACAAAACCAAAGACAGAATGTTCTCTCTGATACGTGGATGCTAACCCATAACAAGGGAAGGTAGCGGGGGTGGAGAAGTATAGAAGCTCATTGGATTAGACAAAGGAGAATGAAGGGAAGGAAGGAGGAGATAGGAATAGGAAAAACAGTAGAATGAATCAGACATAACTTTCCTATGTTCATATATGAATACACGATAGGTATAACTCCACATAATGGACAACCACAAGAATGGGATCCTAATTGGAATGGGTTGTACTCCATGTGTATATAATATGTCAAAATATACCCTACTGGCATGTATATCTAAAAACAACAAATAAAATATTTTAAAAGCCTAGCAGTATGTTAAGTAATAATAAGAAACCAATAATTTGAGAATGGACCACTTGGCATCTAAATTATTCAGGAAGTGGTTCTGTTCTTCAGGCAAGAGAGGAGTTGCCTGGTTGGAAAGGGAAAAGGAATCTCAGTTGGAGAAAGACTTCATTCCAAATATGGCTCCCAGAAAGAGATGAGAAATTCTATATACCTAACTCTAAGTGTTACCATTTAGCTGAAGTGGATCTATGAGCACATGACACAGCTAAGTAAGAGATCATCCTCAGTGGGCCTCAGTATGCCCCAGGCCATCCCATCATCTTGAAGTAGTCAAACCACTGAATGTGTAGTCAAACCAGTGAAGGTTGTGAGGACAGAACATAGTCATCTCAAAATGGAGTACCAGGGGACTTCAGGCCTCCTTGTATACCATATTTCCAAAAGCTAGAGTTCCTTTTGAAAAACCATAACAAAGCTACTGAACAATAGCAGTAGCAGTTTTTCAGTAAAGAGGGTTTTCTCTTCCTGACCTAGGGCTATTTTGTAACCTAGACAGATATGTCTGCTTCTGCAATTAACAAGTAGTTGAGTCTTTTTTATAGGAACTAAAGTTTCATTCATTCTATTGTACATTGGGGAAAACTAGATCAATAATATTTCTTTCTCATGTAACATGTATATTCTCTCTAGGTTTTCCTGAAACTGAAAAAAATTTTAAGCTTGCCTGATTTCAACCCAACCAAGATTGCTCTGATTTCTGTTGCTTGCCGCTCAATGTGCCAGTGGGTTATAGCTTTGAACGACTACCATGAAGTACGGAAGGTATGCTTTTTCTCCTTAATCTCTGTGATGATTTAAAAGTGATATACCAAAAAGTTCCAGAAATGATTTTTAAAATGAACTTCTGTGGAAAGAATGCCTAATGAAATCCATTTTAATCAAATACATTATACTAACTCATACAGATGTCAAGTGCTCCTATTACATTTTTCTCTGAAAACAATCATGTATCATTTTATTTATTTTAGTTACCATAGTAAGCTACTTTATATCCCCTATGCACACATAGGAAATTCCAGGAAAGTTTATTTTAACGGTTGACACTTATAAATCTTTCATGGTTAGTGGCATTCTTAATAGTAAACTTGACTTTTTCAATACCTAAATATTCTGGCATTCTCTTTAAGGTGGTAGTCCCTAAACAAAACCAAGTGGCTGAAGCTCAAAGTGTTCTTAAAATTGCACAACAAAGGTTGGCTGAAAAACAGAGAGGTTTGCAGCTGGTAAGAATTTTTTTACTTGTTAAATTCTTAATACCTTTCTGAAATATACAAAAATACCAGAAAATAGTCATTATCTCAGGGCACTGAGGGGATAGCTCAACTGCAGAATGCTTGCCTACCATATGTAGAGGCCCTGGTTCATCCCAGCACCACCCCCCAGAAAAGTTATTATCTCAGTAGAGCTTATTAAAGAAAGTTCTTTGTGTCTGCTAAAACCTTCAATATGTTAATTATTAACATATTAATTTGCAATAACATTTTAATTTGCATTTTACCAAATTTCTCCCAGGAAATCTTTAGAACTTTAGTCTACCAAATATGTAACCAGTACCCACCTGAATTCCTAAAAATCTGTATTTAGCCTGTTTATATAGTTTACTCTTTTACTTTATAAAGGCATGATTATTTCTTAAATGTCTGGATTTAAATTAAAATAAAGTATCATTATTAGAACTAGAACTAGAGTTGATATTTATCCCTATTATATATCCCTATTATTTATGTATTTCATATACATTCTGAGAGTAGGTGAAGTAATATAATTCAAAGATGGCAACAGTCCATTGACATCTTTTGGTCTATATAGTCTCCCCTGCACACATACATGTTTTGATGCAATTATCTACATTCAAAAATCTATGAATTTCATTTAACTCTGAATCCCTATCTTCTCTTGAAAACTCAGATCTGGCAACCCAGCCTGTATTCCCTATATTCATAGTTGGCTATGATCAGTCCCTAATCCACTTCAAGCATTTATGCTACCTGCCTGGTCTCACAGGCATTTCTTAAGAACTCAGTTATATAAATAGTATTGAACATTTTTGAAGGATTAAACAAATTTGGACAGAATTTGTTTTATGCTGATATATCATTTTATTGCTAATATTTTATCTATATAGTTTTACTTTGATAGGTGTGATAACAGCTAATTTTTTAATGCTGCTGTGTTCCAAACACTATGCTAGTGTTTTATATACATTTTCTCATTTAATCCTCAAAACAATATCCAGAAGTAGATATTTACAANCGGGGATAGGGGGAGATATTCTTGAGGAATAGGGCAGCAATTAGTGTTCTTGGTTTTTCTGTTTCTTAGCTTTTTGTTTTGTTTTGTTTTGTTTTTATTGGTGTATTATAGTTATATATAATAGTTGGGTTTATTTTGACATAATCATACATGCATGGAGTTTAACTTACTTTATTTCAGATCCTGGTACCCCCTACCCCATTTCCACCTCTACTCCCTTCACCTATTCTCTTTCCTCTACAGGTCTTCCTTTCACTCATTGATTTATTTATTTTTAATTAATGCTTTATAGATATACATAAGGGTGGAATTTGCTGGAGTATATTTATGCATGTACATAGCATAATCTTGTCAATTTTATTCCACATTTCCTCCCCTTTCCCATCCTCTCAATCCCCTTCCTCTACTCTATTGATCTTCCCTATATGTTTGTGACTACCGAATCCCACTTTTCTCCCCCTTGCTTTCCTCTAGCTTCTGCAGGGGGAGAGAAAACATTCGACCCTTTGATTTTCTGAATCTAATTTATTTCTCTTAACTTGATGTTCTTCAGTTCCATTCATTTACTGGCAAATGCCATATTATTCTCCTTTATGGATGAGTAAAACTCATTGTGTATATATGCCACATTTTATTGATCCATTCATCTATTGACAGGCACCAGGACTGTACCATATCTTGGTTAGAGTGAGTTGCACTGCTATAAACTTGATGTGTCTGTATCACTATAATATGCTGATTTTAGTTCTTTGGATGTATACCATGGAGTGGGATAGCTGGGTCATATGGATGTTCCATTCCTAGTTTGTTTTTGTTTTTGTTTTTTGGACTCTCCATACTGTTTTATATTAATTTGCAGGACCATCAACAATGTATGAGTATACATTTTCCCCCACATTTTTGCCAGCATTTATTCTTATTTATATTCTTAATAATTGCCATTTGACTGGAGTGAGATGAAATCTTAGTGTAGTTTTGATTTGCATTTCCCTGATTGCTAGAGATGTTAAAATTTTTTTCATATATTTGTTGACCATTTGTGTTTCTTCTTTTGAGAAATGGCTGTTTAGTTCTTTTGCCCATTTCTTGATTGGATAATTTATTTCCTTGGTGCTAAGCTTTTTGAGTTCTTTATATATTCTGGATATTAATCCCCTGTCAGAGGAGCAGCTAGCATATTTTTTCTCCTGCCGATTCTCTCTTCATTCTCCTTATCATTTCCTTTGCTGCGCAGAAGCTTTTTAATTTAATGCTTTCCCATTTATTGATTCTTGGTTTTATTTCTTGAGCTTTTGGGGTCTTGCTAAGGAAGTCAATGCCTGTCTAATATGTTAGAGTGTTGACCTGTGTTTTCTTCTAGCAGAACAACTAGTATTCTTACTTGGCTCTATTAAGGAAGTAAAGAACTAAACACAATAAAGCAATTAGATTTAATGGACATTTACAAAATACTCTACCAACAACAGAATACATGTCCTTCTGAGGGGCTCATGAGAGATTCTTCAGGACAGATCATATGTTAGTCCACAAAATAAGTCTCAATAGATTTTAAATTGACAAATAGCATGTAGAGTAGATATTCTGATCATAATAGGGTGAAATTTTAAATCAATAATGGGAAAACTGGAAAATTCACAAATATGTAGAAGTGAAATAACATACTTAAAAAATCAGTGGGTCAAATAAGGGAAATCATAAAATACTCAGAGAAAAATTAAAATGGAAATACAACATACCAAAACTTATGAGATACTCCAAAGGCAGTGCTTAGAGAGAAATTTATAATAGTAAATGCCTACATTAAAAAAAGATCTCAGGCTTGCCTTGTGGCTCAGTGGTAGAGCACTTGCCTAGCACATGTGAAGCACTGAGTTCAATCCTCAGCACCACATAAAAATAAATAAATAAATAAAAAGTTGCGTCCATCTACAACTAAAAACTATATGAATTTAAAAAAAAAAGATGATCTCAAGTCAGAACCTAACTTTATACCTTAAGGAACTAGAAAAAAAACAGATGAAACTAAAAGCAAGCAGAAGGAAAGAAATAATAATGATTAGAGCAGAGACAAAGTAGAGGATAGAAAAACAATAAAATCAATTAAACCAAAGGTTGATTTAAATAAAAAGAAATGTCTTCAAAGCTAACACACCTCTATTTGAGACAAAGAGAGAGAAGATAGTAAAATCAGAAATGAAAGTGAGACACTACTACTTATAAAGATTTTTTTTAAAAAGAAGATTTTATTAAGTCTTCATACTACAGCTAATTACTCATCAACAAAGTAGATGATATAGAAAAAATGGAAAAATTCCTTGAAACACTGAAATTATCTAAACTGACTCAAGAAGAAAAAGAAAATCTTGACAGATATATAATCAAAATAAAGAGGCTGAGGAAATAGCTCAACTGGTAGAGTGCTTCCCTCGCATGCACAAAGCCCTGGGTTCAATCCCCAGCACCACAAAAAAAAAGAAAAAAAAAATCATGGAACAGATGACTTTACTAAACATTTCTACTAAACATTTAAAGAATCATCACCAGTCTCTCAAACTCTTTTAAAATTGTGAAGAAGAGGCATTACTTTGGCTTAGTCTGTTTGGGCTGCTATAATAAAATACCACAAAGTGAGTAGTTTATAAACACCATTTAGGAAGCTAGGAAGTCCAAGATCAAGATGCCAGAAGATTCATTGTCTGGTGAAGGCCCACCTCCTGGTTCACAGACATTTGATAAGGCAGAAAGGATGAGGGGACTTTCTTGGTCTTTTTTATAAGGCCACCCATTCCATTAAACAAGGCTCCACACTTGTTTACTGGAATACTAACCTCCCAAAGGATTCACCTGCTAATATCACCATATTCAGGGCTTGAATCTCAACACATGAATTCAGGAGGGACACAAACACTCAGTCTATAATATTTTCTAAGACCTAGAAAATTCAAGAGATTTCAAACACAACTATAAGCAAAAAGAGATTTTGCTAAGGTTTACACATTAAAATTAACATTCAATAGCAGTAGTTTTCCTACCAGTCAGAAGACATAGTGAAAGAAAACAATCTCATTTATAATAGTAACCAGAAATATAAAATATCTAGGAATGAGCTTTATTATAGAATGTGCAGTATCAATATAAAATACTATAAAGCTCAACCAAATAAAACAATATTCAAAAGATTTTTAAGTTCCCTATATTAATCCATGAACTTGGTGTGATTACAGTTGAAATGCCAGCAGATTTTTTTGGAATTTTTCAAAATAATGTTTTAAATATAATGATTAAATGTAATAAAATTTTCAAAGTGCAAAATAAGTCCTAGATAAAGACAAAGAGCAAAGTGAGGAAAATATTTGCAAATACATATACATCAGATACAGTTTCATAATTTGTAAAATGCTCAAATAAAAAAATGAATAGCTCAACAGAAAAAAAATTGTCAAAGAATAAAAACAGGCAGTTTATAGCCAGTGAGGAGACTTGCTGGCAGATGTGGCAGTTGTGTATAGGGTTGTGCTGCACCAGGCTGACTCCTAGGTGTAAACTTGTATTAAGCCTCAGCCATCATCTTTCATGACATCAGTCAGCTACCACAGTAACAGTTAACTTCCTGAACACTTAACTATTCTAAGCATTTTACCTGTATTAGTCAATTTAATCCTAACACCATCTCCAGGATGAATATTATTGTAAGCCCCCACTTAACAAATGAGGCACAGATATTTCAGATACCCAATGACTAATACCTGCCCCAAAGGCAGCAGGAGCCCACCCTCAGACCTTCCAGTCACTCCTCAAGTGCAAAAATTATAGACATCTCAAGTGTTCAGCTTAGTGGCTAGGTCCTATACATTAATATTTAAATGACTAGGCCATGAGTAACAAAGAAATGGTTTCCTCAGTGGAATCAAAACAATTGAAATGAGCAAGAAAACAAAAAACATACATAAAAGTACAAACAACTGAATAATTATTATGGGTAAACCAGGAATAAATTCTAAGTTATTAGCATAAGCATGCCCAAAGTATTTAATGTGTATGTTTTTGTAAAATATGGGTGTGTGTTCACATATGTGTGTGTATATTATACATATATGTATATATACACACACATATACATATATACATATGTATATGTGTGTATATACACATATATTCACCAATATGCATACATATATGTACATATATACATATATATATATAAATGTACATATGTATTCACCAAGATAATATCTTTAAAATAGGAGAAATTATAAATTACAATAAGCACAATTCTGTCTATACAATTAAATGTATATACCAGGTTCAAGTCTCCAGCTTTCCAATACTGTAACAAAATACCTGAGGTAATCACCTTAATAGAGGAAAAGGTTTATTCAGATTCATAGTTTCAGAGGTTTCAGTCTTTCAATCCATGGTTGCAGCAGTGCTTTTGGCGTGTGGTGACACAGTACATTATGATGGGAGCATGTGGCATAGGGGCTTATGATCACTTCATGGCAACCATGAAGCAAAGATAAAGAGGAAGGGGGCCTGGGTCCCAATGTCACCTTTAAGAGCATGCCCCCAGTGATGTAAGTTACTCTCATTAGATTCCACCTCTATATGATTCTATCACCTCCCAATAGTGCCAAGCTGGGGACCAAGCCTTCACATTATTGGCCTTTGGAGGACATTCCAGATCTGCACTATTGCATCCTGGTTTCAAAGATTTTGAGAAGACATAAAAATTTTCAAAACTAAAAATTACAATAGAAAGGTTATTAAGACTGTAAGACCACAGCTCATGAGACAACAAATGGCAATTTGTGATTACTCCTCAAAGGACTGCTACAAAACAGTTGCATCAGTCTGGATTTAACAAGACTAGAAATTGGTCAGGATTTTAAAGAATGCCTACAATTTACATCCCTTTAAGGGAAGAGCCCAAGAATAAGGGAAGAATGTGATTTGGCAATCCCAGAAACAAGAAAACTTAGAGAATGCTTGGGAGGTATAGAATGAACCAATGTGCTGCAGAGTTCTAGAATTGGGAAAGAGTAATAAAAGAGATGAAACTGGGATGGAAGATTGGGCCCAGATTGTGAAAGCTTTTATTAACTGGGGCAAAACTCTTCAGTCAATTACTTAGAGAAGAGGTCACCAAATTCTTTAAAGCCGAAGTGTTGTCAAGATATTATTTTATCAGCTAATCCTGAAAATATGTTTTCTATGGATATCCTAGGGATAGTTTTAACAGTTCCTTCGTTCCGTCATCCTAACTAAAAAACTCATTCATTTCTCTGGTCTGCTCAGTGTATTTGGAGTAAAAAAAAAACAACAACAAAAAAAAATCTGCCATTTTCTTTAAGAAAAAACCTAGATATGATATAAAATTTTCTTTGTGAAAAAATATAAATCAGAAAGAGATGATTCTTCAAATACTAGGATTCCAAGAAAGTCTATTGAGGAAGGGAAATGGTATTTTAAAATACAAAGTTTAATATCAAAAGGGATCACTTCATTTCTACAGTGTACATTTTCATTGATAATATAATCCATCCAGGATGTGAAAATGAAATGGTTCCACTCTATATTTAGATATAAATAACAGATAAATTCTTGAAATAAAATGAGAGTAAGATTGTTTCTCAATAACAAATCCATTGTGTTTCAGATTGAAGAACACTTGCAGTTTCTGCAGGCGGCCTACAAAGATATTGTTGCTGAAAAACAACTATTAGCAAATCGGAAAAAATTGGTCACCAAGCGCTTGCAATGTGCAGCTATTTTGCTGACTGTCCTAGACGAGGAGAAGGCATGAATTCCCTTGATTTATATAGCCATCATTAATTTTTTCTGGACTCAACAAACCTGATGCTATTTCAATGCAGGCTATGTTGCATGTCTCCTAAAACTATCTCCCTGTCAAACTTCTTATCTACTTCAACAACATATTCACTAGATAAAAGAAAGGAATCTTGTTGAATTAGTCTTAAAAGAGAAGTAAACAGACTACAAAGATCTGAGCTAGTTTCTCTTATTCTTAAAATATCAGCACATTGGGCTGGGGCTGTAGCTCAGTGGCAGAGTGCTTGCCTAGCACATGTGAAGCACTGGGTTTGATACTTAGCACCACATAAAAATTTAAAAAACAAATAAAATAAAGACCTACTGTCTATCTACAACTACAAATAAATTTTTTTGTAAATATATATCAGCACATTTGTGTCTGATGAGGCCCAAAGTAAACGGTTCAATCAGTATGTCATGAGTTTTCCTTCCCTGGCACTAGACAAACCCAATTTGAACACAAGAAAGAGGGGGGCCAAAAGCAAGGTAATATCTTTAGGATGGAAAAAGACATTTTCACTTTTGTCTGTCAATCTTCTGCCACCTTTAATCTCATTTTTTTTCTTTCTCATCTAACTAATTTGCCTCCTCTATATCTCAAAGGATATTCTAAAACTCAAGATAATTTAGTTTAATTATTTAGATAAATGCATATCATGATGATTCTTCCAGAAGGGAGAAGGAGATTCTTATATGCAATCATGCCAGTCAAAAGGAAATTATAGCACTCAAAAGTTGACTGATGTTCCTGAGTTTTGCTGACAAGCAGGGGAACATCATCAGTACTCTAGATTTTAAGCTTCCAGAAGAGAGGGCTCTTACTTACCATGCTTTATTCATTGGCCAATCAAGGATGTATATTATTGGAGAAGGAAGCTCTGCAGCCAGAGAATCCGAGTTCAGATCCCAGCTACACCTATCAGAAGCTTCGTGATCTTGAGCTAGCTGTTTAACTTCTCTAAACTTCTACTTCTTCATATTAAAGTGAAGTCAATAGCACTTGTTTAACAAAATATTGAAGGTGTCAAATAAGATTTTCAAAGTAAAGTGTCTGACAGATGATTAAAGATTTGGTAAATGTTGATTATTATTACTGAATACCATTAATAGCATAGTGAATTGATATTTTCAAAATTACCCTGCTTTATTACACAAAGGATTTGAAATGGCTGTATATCTCAGTAAATATGACATTATTGACAAACCCAGGAACAGGACTAGTATTCCTCCCAGAAAACAATTCTTTTTAAAATGTTATCTATAATTAGCTTTCATACAACTACAACTAGAAACAGTAATATTAATAGTAATGATATATCCAGATTGAAGACCATCATTAATGGTCTTCATCGTAAATGTCTCATCATAGTATATTTTCTATCCACTAACTCCTTTTTATCTTGATATTTAGGCTCGGTGGCAAGAAATAATCAATCACATCGATAACAAGCTAGAGAGGATCCTGGGTGACATGCTGCTATCAGCAGCATGCATCGTCTACAGTGGAGTTTTAACACCAGAATTCCGCCAGCTGATTGTGAATAAATGGGAGAAATTTTGCATTGAAAACAACATTTCCTTGTCTTCCAACTTCTCTTTAATTGAAGCGATGGCACAAGAACCTGAGGTGGTAATATATTTCTATTACCCAGCTAAGTGGTTATTATTGTTGGGGGGATTGGATCTTTACCCAAAAATATTTGCATAACTGAAAATATTAGAGTTTCTTTCAGGCTTTACTTTTTTAAAATTTATTTATTTATTTTTGCATTACAATTCTTACTACACCATTAAATCATAAGTTATCATATCTCTGATTATATATAAGGTACTTCATTTTTTAACATAACTCTAATGCTTTAATTAGTTATATCTGTCCTATTTGTCACCATTTGAGCAAAATTTAAACAATATTATCTCCATTTTAATCTTGCTTATTTCTCTCACTAAAATGCCTTTCACTAGTAAAGTTAGTGAATTTATTGAACCCTAGGGAGCATTCTTAGCTATAGCACAAAATACAGACCTACATTTATCAATACTTTTCATGTATTTATGTAAATTCTATGCTGATGTCTAGAAGATAAAAAAGAAATGTACCTACTTTTTTTAATCCTCAGAGAATAATTTTCGATTGGATTCCTCACTGATAATTCTTCTTAAATTGACTAACCAAACTATGAATTCTCAAAAGCAAATATTGGCTTCTCATTTTCATAATTCTAATAACTAATTTAAACCCAAATATGTCAGTTATTATGTTAGATTTAAATACACCAATTAAAAGTCAGAAATTTTAAAGCTATATAATAGTATAAGCTAAAGTACAAAACAGAAACCATATATTGTTTAGAAAGGACATACCTAAAACAAAAGTTGAAAATCAGAAACTTGGAGAAAATTTACCATAGATTTTTTTTAAAGGACAAAATAGACTTTAGGCAAGAAAAAAAAAAAAAAGATCACTAGAACTAATTAAGCTTTCTTTACTTTAAGAATTGGTTTAATTCTCCAAGAATGTTAATAATTCTAAATTTGTACCTAATAACCTAATTTCAAATTTTTTTTTATTGGTTGTTCAAAACATTACAAAGCTCTTGACATATCATATTTCATACATTTGATACAAGTGGGTTTTGAACTCCCAATTTTACCCCAAATACAGATTGCAGAATCACGTCAGTTACACATCTACATTTTTACATAATGCCCTATTAGTAACTGTTGTATTCTGCTACCTTTCCTATCCTCTACTATCTCCCCTCCCCTCCCCTCCCATCTTCTCTCTCTACCACATCTACTGTAATTCATTTCTCTCCTTGTTTATTTTCCCATTCCCCTCACAACCTCTTATATGTAATTTTGTATAACAATGAGGATCTCCCTCCATTACCATGCAATTTCCCTTTTCTCTCCCTTTCCCTCCCACCTCATGTATCTGTTTAATGTTAATCTTTTCTTCCTGCTCTTCCTCCCTGCTTTGTACTTAGTTGCTCTCATTATATCAAAGAAGACATTTGGTATTTGTTTTTTAGGGATTGGCTAGCTTCACTAAGCATAATCTGCTCTAGTGCCATCCATTTCCCTGCAAAGTCCATGATTTTGTCATTTTTTAGTGCTGTATAATACTCCATTGTGTATAAATGCCACATTTTTTTTATCCATTCATCTATTGAAGGGCATCTGGGTTGGTTCCACAGTCTAGCAATTGTGAATTGTGCTGCTATGAACATCGATGTAGCAGTATCCCTGTAGTACGCTCTTTTAAGGTCTTCAGGGAATAGTCCGAGAAGGGCAATAGCTGGGTCAAATGGTGGTTCCATTCCCAGCTTTCCCAGGAATCTCCATACTGCTTTCCAAATTGGCCGCACCAGTTTGCAGTCCCACCAGCAATGTACAAGAGTACCCTTTTCCCCACATCCTCTCCAGCACTTGTTGTTGTTTGACTTCATAATGGCTGCCAATCTTACTGGAGTGAGATGGTATCTTAGGGTGGTTTTGATTTGCATTTCTCTGACTGCTAGAGATGGTGAGCATTTTTTCATGTACTTGTTGATTGATTGTATGTCCTCCTCTGAGAAGTGTCTGTTCAGGTCCTTGGCCCATTTGTTGATTGGGTTATTTGTTTTCTTATTGTTTAATTTTTTGAGTTCTTTGTATACTCTGGATATTAGGGCTCTATCTGAAGTGTGAGGAGTAAAAATTTGTTCCCATGATGTAGGCTCCCTATTTACCTCTTTTATTGTTTCTCTTGCTGAGAGAAAACTTTTCAGTTTAAGTAAGTCCCATTTGTTGATTTTTGTTATCAACTTTTGTGCTATGGGTGTCCTATTAAGGAATTTGGAGCCCGACCCTACAATATGTAGATCGGAGCCAACTTTTTCTTCTATCAGACGCAGAGTCTCTGATTTGATATCTAGCTCCTTGATCCACTTTGAGTTAACTTTTGTGCATGGCGAGAGGAGGGGATTCAGTTTCATTTTGTTGCATATGGATTTCCAGTTTTCCCAGCACCATTTGTTGAAGATGCTATCCTTCCTCCATTGCATGCTTTTAGCCCCTTTATCAAATATAAGATAGTTGTAGTTTTGTGGATTGGTTTCTGTGTCCTCTATTCTGTACCATTGGTCCACCCGCCTGTTTTGGTACCAGTACCATGCTGTTTTTGTTACTATTGCTCTGTAGTATAGTTTGAAGTCTGGTATCGCTATACCGCCTGATTCACACTTCCTGCTTAGCATTGTTTTTGCTATTCTGGGTCTTTTATTTTTCCATATGAATTTCATGATTGCTTTCTCTATTTCTACAAGAAATGCCGTTGGGATTTTGATTGGCATTGCATTAAACCTATAGAGAACTTTTGGTAATATCGCCATTTTGATGATGTTAGTTCTGCCTATCCATGAACAGGGTATATTTTTCCATCTTCTAAGATCTTCTTCTATTTCTCTCTTTAGGGTTCTGTAGTTTTCATTGTATAAGTCTTTCACCTCTTTTGTTAGGTTGATTCCCAAGTATTTTATTTTTTTTGAAGATATTGTGAATGGAGTGGTTGTCCTCATTTCCATTTCAGAGGATTTGTCGCTGATATACAGGAATGCCTTTGATTTATGCGTGTTGATTTTATATCCTGCCACTTTGCTGAATTCATTTATTAGCTCTAATAGTTTCTTTGTAGAGCCTTTTGGGTCTGCTAGGTATAGAATCATATCATCTGCAAATAGTGATAATTTAAGTTCTTCTTTTCCTATTTTGATGCCTTTAATTTCTTTCGTCTGTCTAATTGCTCTGGCCAGTGTTTCGAGAACTATGTTGAACAGAAGTGGAGAGAGAGGGCATCCCTGTCTTGTTCCAGATTTTAGAGGGAATGCCTTCAGTTTTTCTCCATTCAGAATGATGCTAGCCTGAGGCTTAGCATAGATTGCTTTTACAATATTGAGGTATGTTCCTGTTATCCCTAGTTTTTCTAGAGTTTTGAACATAAAGGGATGCTGTACTTTGTCGAATGCTTTTTCCGCATCTATCGAGATGATCATATGGTTCTTATTTTTAAGTCTATTGATGTGGTGAATAACATTTATTGATTTCCGTATATTGAACCAGCCTTGCATCCCAGGGATGAATCCTACTTGATCATGGTGCACAATTTTTTTGATATGTTTTTGTATCCGATTCGCCAGAATTTTATTGAGGATTTTTGCATCTAGGTTCATTAGAGATATTGGTCTGTAGTTTTCTTTCTTTGAAGTGTCTTTGTCTGGTTTAGGTATCAGGGTGATGTTGGCCTCATAGAATGAATTTGGAAGTTCTCCCTCCTTTTCTATTTCCTGAAGTAGCTTGAAAAGTATTGGTATTAGTTCTTCTTTAAAGGTTTTGTAAAATTCTGCTGTATACCCATCCGGTCCTGGGCTTTTCTTAGTTGGTAGTCTTTTGATGGTTTCTTCTATTTCCTCAATTGATATTGGTCTGTTTAGGTTGTCTATATCCTCCTGACTCAATCTGGGCAGATCATATGACTTAAGAAATTTATCTATGCCTTCACTATCTTCTAATTTATTGGAGTATAAGGATTCAAAATAGTTTTTGATTATCTTCTGTATTTCTGAAGTGTCTGTTGTGATATTGCCTTTTTCATCCCGTATGCTAGTAATTTGAGTTCTCTCTCTTCTTCTCTTCGCTAGCATGGCTAAGGGTCTGTCGATTTTGTTTATTTTTTCAAAGAACCAACTTTTAGTTTTGTCAATTTTTTCAATTGTTTCTTTTGTTTCGATTTCATTAATTTCAGCTCTGATTTTAATTATTTCTTGCCTTCTGCTACATTTGCTGTAGTTTTGCTCTTCCTTTTCTAGGGCTTTGAGATGAAGTGTGAGCTCATTTATTTGTTGGTTTTTCCTTTTTTTGAGGAATGACCTCCAGGCAATGAATTTCCCTCTTAAAACAGCTTTCATTGTGTCCCATAGATTCCGATATGTTGTGTCTGTATTTTCATTTATCTCTAAGAATTTTTTGATTCCTCCTTTATGTCTTCTGTAACCCATTGATCATTCAGTAACATATTGTTCATTTTCCAGTGATGCAGGATTTTTCCTTCTTTCTTTTATCATTGATTTCCAGTTTCATTCCATTATGATCAGATAAGATGCATGGTATTATCTCCACACCTTTATATTTACTAAGGGTTGCCCTATGGCATAATATATGGTCTATTTTTGAGAAGGATCCATGTGCTGCTGAGAAGAACGTATATCCACTTGATGATGGTTGATATATTCTATATATGTCAGTTAAGTCTAGGTTATTGATTGTGTTATTGAGTTCTATAGTTTCTTTATTCAACTTTTGTTTGGGGGATCTGTCCAATGGTGAGAGAGGTGTGTTGAAGTCACCCATAATTATTGTGTTGTGGTCTATTTGATTCTTGAACTTGAGGAGAATTTGTTTTATGAACGTTGCAGCACCATTATTTAATGCATACATATTGATAATTGTTATGTCTTGTTGGTGAATGGTTGCTTTTAACAGTATATAGTGTCCTTCTTTATCCCTTTTGATTAATTTAGGTTTGAAGTTGATTTTATTCAATATGAGTATGGCCACTCCTGCTTGCTTCCGAGGACCATGTGAGTGGTATGATTTTTCCCAACCTTTCACCTTCAGCCTGTGTGTGTCTTTTCCTATCATATGAGTCTCCTGAAGGCAGCATATTGTTGGATCTGGTTTTTTAATCCAAGTTACTAGCCTATGTCGCTTGATTGGTGAGTTTAAGCCATTAACATTTAGGGTTACTATTGATATATGGTTTGTACTTCCAGTCATGTTTATTTATGTATTTATTTATTTTATTTATTATTTTAATTTGGCTTGTTTTTCCTCTTTGATTATTTTTCCCCCCTTTACTGAGTTACCTCCCACTGTTGGTTTTGGGTGCTGTTTTTCATTTCCTCTTCTTGTAGTGTTTTGCTCAAAATGCTTTGCAGTGCTGGTTTTTTGGCTGCAAATTCTTTTAACTTTTGTTTATCATGAAATATTTTAATTTCATTGTCAAACCTGAAGCTTAATTTTGCTGGATACAATATTCTTGGTTGGAATCCATTATTTTTCAGCGTTTGAAATATGCTGTTCCAGGATCTTCTCGCTTTCAACGTCTGTGATGAAAATTCAGCCATTAACCTAATTGGTTTACCCCTGAATGTAATCTGCCTCCTTTCTCTTGTAGCTTTTAATATTCTCTTTTGGTTCTGTATGTTGGATATCTTCATAATTATGTGTCTTGGAGTTGGTCTATTATGGTTTGTATGTTTAGGGTCCTGTAGGCTTCAAGGATTTGGCAATCTATTCCATCTTTCATGTCTGGAAAGTTTTCTAAAATTATTTCATTCAAAAGATTTCTCATTCCTTTGGTTTCGACCTCTATACCTTCCTCTATCCCAAAGACTCTTAAGTTTGGTTTTTTTATGACATCCCGTATCTCTTGGGTGTTTTGCTCGTGGTTTCTTACCAGCCTTTCTGCATTGACTATACTCTTTTCGAGTTGATAAACTTTGTCTTCATTATCTGATGTTCTGACTTCTATTTGATCTAATCTACTTGTAATATTCTCATTTGAGTCTTTGATTTGGTTTATGGTTTCCTGCATTTCTAGGATTACTGTTTGATTTTTTTTTAAATCTCTATCTCCTGGTAGAGTTTATTTTTTGCTTCTTGAATCTGCTTGTGTAATTCATTTTCAAAGTATTCTTTCATTGTTTGGACTTGCTGTCTAATGACTTCTTTAAGATTCCATTCCATCGGAGTCAGGTATGCCTTGAGTTCTTTCTCTGTCCATTTTTCTTATGCCTCTAGGTTCTCCTGTAAACTTAAGTTGTCCTGCATTGTTTGTAATCCTTTTTCCCTTGTTTTTTCATGGTGTTCACATTACTTTCCAACTCTGTTTAACTGCTGTGTTTCTGTTTTCTCCTATAAATTTGTTTTGGTTTTGTATATCTCTGTGGTCTCTCCTTTGTGGTGGGAGACTATGTCTAGAGATGTTGGACTTTCTTGTAATTTAAAGCGGATTCATTCCTTTCATAAGAGGCTTACAGATTCTGTAGGCATATAGTGATCTGTTGTTGGGTCTTAGGACTTTATATTTAGGTTGGGTGCTATGATGGTATGAAGGTTAGTATATCTTGGCTACTTTGGAAGATTGCTCTACTGAAGGGGGATATTAACAGGCGAATGGATCAGGGTATTTGGAAATAGCTAGGTACTTAGGAGCCCTATAGACAGCCTCGGAACATTCACCTATTTACATTTAGAAAATTACATGTAATGAAAGTCGTAATGCTTGGGATGAAAGTTAGGGGGAAGGGGAAGGAAGAAGTCCTTAAAGAGAAAGAGGGAGATAAAAATAGGTAGAATAAAGGAGAATGGAAAGAACAATAAAAATTGAAAAGGGAAAAGAAAAAAAATGATAAAGTCTTAGAGTTCTATTTTCTTCTCTTCCAGTAGGTGGAGCTGTGCCCTCTGAGCCAAGCTTCTGCCCTCTATGTGCCGGCACCAATCCCTGTAAGGCGGCTCCTCTTCCCCTACTGGGCGTCTCTCCAATCCTGTCAGTCTCTTCTCCGGCCCCTCCCCCCCTTCCTCCTGCCAGCCAGCCGGTCCCTGCTCTCTGGTCCCTGCTCACCGGAGGCGATCTCCACAGATCTAGTTACACTTGCTGCCCCCCTGAGTTCCCTATTTCCCGAACGACTGAGCACTCTCTCTGTTTGCCTTTCACCGGACCCCAAGGTTGTGGAGCGGGTGATCTGGGAACCGTCAGCTTAATTTGCCTGGACTCCTTCAGTGGCCAAGCCCCAGGGAGCTGGCAGCTAAGGCCTTGGCTGTAGCTGCTGGTAGTAGGGGGAGTTGGGGGTCGGGAGTCCCCTCTGCTTCCCTCGGCCCCTGCAGTCACGTCCACGGAGCTCTGGAGCAAGATTTTTGAGGTTTCCCAGCTGTATGTATCTGGTGGGGATGGGAGTCACACACCTGTTGAAGCCGATTCCGCTAGGAAGGGATCCCGTCCACCAAACTATGGTGATGTCAGCCCCAGACTCCTTGCAGGAGTGTCGGATGGGAGGGGTGGGTCTGGCCTGTCTCTGGTCTGTCCCAGTCTGGGTTTCAGTTCTCGGTCCGCTGTTTCATGAAGGCTTGGTTAGCAACCTCTTCAAAGAGTCTCTACACCGCACACAATCTCCGGCAGTGCTGAAACGCCTCCTTCTGCGCTGATCGCCAGACAGCTGCGGCGGCCTGCACCTCCGCACACAGGGTGGCCGAGATTCACCCGTCTGGGGCAAGCTGTCTCCTCCAATAATCCCAAACTCCCCGCCTAGGTCTCACTTCAGCAGAATTTTGCTGGGAGTTTCTCAGCAGGCAGAATCCGAACATTCTGATGTGTCTCTCTGTCCACGTGGCTGAGGAGGTACTGAAAGCGCTGCCTCCCCGCCCGCCGCCCTGTTGAATCCTTCCTCAAGAAATAGACTTAATGGAGGCCTGGGGTTGTGGCTCAGTTGTATAGTGTTCGCCTACCACATAAAGGGCCCTGGGTTCTATCCTCAGCACCACATATAAATAAATAAATAAAATAAAGGTATTATATCCGACTACAACTAAAAAATAAATATTAAAAAAAAAGAAATAGACTTGATGGAAATATACAGAACACTGTAGCCAGTGCCTACAGTTTGCACATTCCATGTAAACACAGGTAAAACACTGCCAAAGTTGACCATATGATGGACCATAAAACAAGTTTTAGCAAATGATAATGAACTGAAATTACACAAAGTATGTTGTCTAACGAAAATGCAAGTAAGCTAGAAACCAGTATTAAGATACCTTGAAAATCCTCATATTTTGAGAAATGATGAAATATATTCCTAAACTAGCCATAAGCCAAAGAAGAAATTAGAATTGAAAAAATGAGGCATTGGTGAAATGTTGCCTTCTAGATCATGTATGTAACAAAGAGATGTCCATTATCAACACTTGTATTTAACATTGTACTAGGAGTATAGAAAGGCAAGGGGGGAAAGATAGAATTGAAAAAAGAAGACATGAAAAAAATACAAATTTTTGCAGATATACATTAAAGTTTAGACCTGCTATTCAGGTTTAAGGGCTCTCTCTGGAATATAAAAAGAACTAGTAAAAGTCAGTAAGAAATAAAGACATATACAATCTAGTAGATAAGTGAGCAAAAGCCTTGAACAGGCAGCTCACAAAAAGGAATATGTCCAACTAGCCAGCTAACATATGTAGATGCTTAACCTTCATTAGGGGCTCATTAGGAGTATGCAACTTAAATCCAAAATGATAAAGATACCACATTGCAGACTATCAGATTGACAAAAATGTATAAGACTGAAAATATCAAGAGTTAACAAGGATATGGAATAACAGAAATTCTCAAAACTGATGATGAGAATGTAAAATGCTATAATTATTTTAGAAAACTGCTTTTCATCACTAATATTTAAAATATACCACCCTATGACCCAACTTCACATCCTAGTTTTTTACCTACAAGAAATGCATACATAACTCTATCAATAGACATTTAAAAGTTTATTATAAAATAATAAACTTATTTATTATTCTTAATAGTGAATGACTTGAAACCATCCAAGTGCCCTCCCCAGCAGAAGAGATAAGTAAATCTTGGTATGTTGATAAAGTGGAGTTCTTGACAGCAATGAGAATGAATAAATACAGCTAGACAACATGGATGGAGGCAGACACCCAACAAAGGGTTTAAGATTTCATTTATCTGAAGTTCAAAAATTAAGCAACACTGTATTGTTCAGGAATATATAAATAAGTAAAATGAGAAAGAAAGGAGTGGAGTCAAAAGAATGGTTACTTTTTGAAAATAGAATCTCTGCTTTGCTATTGAGTTCAGGGTGCCTGTTCCTCTCACCGTACCAACCTTCACTCCTGTCTTTGCCTATATTCAAACATGGTCTACATTCCAGTGACAGGAACACTTGCACTTTTCAGAATTTTTTATTATCTTTTATATTTCCTTTTATGCAGACTTCAAGAGTATGCAATTCATCGTAGGAAAGCATCCCTGATTTCTCCAGAGAAGTCCTTGCTACCTTTTGCCAGAAGGTTCCCGATGTCTCATTCCTTCTCCTACATCCTTGAGATTTCTTGGCCTTTTTCTCCCAACATACTGTTTTCTGTCATGAATAGGCATGGAGTCAGCTTCTGAGTCAAATCCTAGCTCTGCCTCTATGCTGTCACTATGATCATGGTCAGGGACCTAACCTTTTAGCCTTAGTTCCTCCGCCTGAGAAATGAGGGCATTCGAGTAATTTAACTAAATCACACACACACATATGTGCTTGTCAGGTGGTAGGTTTGAAATAGAGTAGCTGTTATCATATTTGTATAACTTTATATTATTGCATGTTTTGTATGTGCATTAACATCTAAGAGCCTTGGAAACAGCTGCACTCTCATATTTTTATATCTCCCACAGTATCTTTTTGTGATTGGGCCCTGTAAATGTCTTTACTGATGAACAAAAAGGTGTAAGTTAGTGAATAATTACCATTTTAAAAATTTCACATCCAAGTTTCTTTAAATTGTTCATTTCTTTAGTCTTTTGAAAGATTATTTTATATTCTGAAGGCAATGATTCTGTACAATCCTTAAGTATCCCAGAGTATACTAAAGATGTGAAGAATTTTATGAAATCTCAAAGTACTAATGGTTTCATTCCAGATACGCCAATGGCATAATCAGGGGTTACCTCTTGGTCAGAACTCAATAGAGAATGCCATCTTGATCAAGAATTGCCAGCAGTGGCCACTGATGATTGACCCACACAAGCAAGCACACAACTGGATCCAACAGATGGAAGGAACTGGGCTGCAAGAGCTCTCTGCTGAGGACAACAATTACTCCAAAAAGATTGAAAATGCTATGAAAACAGGAGAGAGTGTCTTCTTGAAGGTGTTTGGACAATATGACCTAATTCCCTATTTCCAGCAACACATGCTATATACAATGAGCATAAAGACTAAAAATTTTAAGTGATAGGTAACTCTGTCAGAGAAAAAAAATTCATATATATATATATATATATAACATATGTACACATTTAATATCTACAGTGAGTTTTGAATATTCAGTTCTCTTAGAGCTGTCTTTCATTCCAGGTATTTAATAAGATTTAAATGTTTAAAATAGTAGTGCTTTCAACTGATTATCTAGGATAATTTTCTTAATTATATCTGTTTTGTTCTTTGTTTTTTGTTTTATTTTTCAGAATCTCCCTGAAACATTTTCTCCAGGCTTGATGGCAATTCTGAAGAAGGATATCTATCAGAAAAGAGGGCAATATTTCATAAGAATTGATGACTGTGAGATTGAATACAATTCCAAATTTAGGTAATATCTCTAACAGTTAAATTGTATCAAATGTCTATATTTTTTTAAGACAGATAATGTTCAAGGCCTTGTATTTTCGTCTTGATAAGCTCCCACCTGCCTGACGGCAAAAGTAAAGTTGCATTTTGAATATGCTTTTTTGTTCGTGTGTTGCTGGCAAATAGCACTCATCAGTGTGCAGAATAAAGAACAGATTTTTATTTATTGACCAGTATTTTTCAAACTGTGCCCAATGAAATCTGTGGGTTTCTTGAAGAATTTCAGAAGCTGAGCAGAGAGGGTAACAAACACTGGCCATGCTTGATCCAGAGCTCGGATTGTTCCACTTGCCTAACATATACTTGGGTGGGGCAAGCTTTTGCTGCTTTAGAAAACAAACCCATATTTAATAGCCATGCAAAAAGAGATATTTGCCTAGAGATAAAAATACTGTACTCATGTTCCCAGATGGAACTGGCCTCTTGGAAACCCACTTCCACTAGCTAACTTCACAAAGAACTTATTATGAAGTCGAATTTGATCACCACAAAAATATGATTTCCAAGAAAATAAGATATTTGAGTTGTTCATGTTTCATTCTCTTCTTATAAACAAACATATCAGAAAATCAGTTTCTCATCAGAGGAGTTCTGGGTAAGCAAGTTATCAGCAAGGGAACCAGAAGATTTGAAGGGTCCCTAGCCAGTTGTTCTGCACTCCTTCCCAATAATTGTGCAGCTTCTCCCCAAAGGGTCTGTTTGGCTGTGTACACTTTCCCCAGGGCAGGGCTGCAGGCTTGCCTCATTCTTAGAATTCTCTCTCCTACTGTCCTTTGTTCTGTTACTAAAACATTTTCCCAAGTTATGTTCCTCAAAACAGCATTTTCAGGGATTTAACAGGTATCACCCAAATAAAAGGTATCCAAGGCTTTTTTTAAAGCAGTGGGTTAAAGTTAAACAGGGACTTTCTGTTAGGAATTTAAAAACCTCCCTATTCATTGAACCCTTTTACTGTTGCATGGAATAACCCTTTGGAAAACACCATGTTAAACCATGCTTTTTTCTCAGTGGATACACTGTAATTAAGTTACAGCTCTAGAAATGCACATAAAGCTACCTTTTCCTGAATTGACAACCTGTCCTCATGTTCGAAATGTGTGTACTTGAGGAAGGGATAGAGGACACTGTTTAGAAGACAGACTTCGAGAACAGGTGCCCTCTTCACTTTCTGGCCATTGATATGGGCAACTTATTTAACCTCTCTGAGCTTCAATTTCAAAATAGATTGAAGAGTTGTCCTCACTTTATTTGATTGCTACTCTCAGGGCCACCACCCTGTTCTAAGCCACCTTCATCTCTCACGACCTAACTTCCCATTTTTCTACCTCCCACCTCTGCCCAGGTTGTTCTCAAGACAGCAGCTAGAGAGGTCACTTAAAAAGATCATATCACTTCTCTGCTCAAATCCCCTAACTGACTTCTCTCATTCAGGGTAAAAACCAGTCTTTAAAAATGGCCTAGTTCCAGGTCATAACTCCTACTCTTTAGCATTTTTCTTTACTCTGTCCTCATGTTTAAATATGGTCTGAACCTAATTTATGATTGTGTTTTTTAAAGTCTTAAATAGAAACTTATTCACACAATGTAAGTTGAGAGACTACTTTGTTTACAAGGCTGAATAATACTAAAAATTAACCTTGTCTTCTTCCAGGAAAAAAAATGTTTTGCATTATTAAGTAATTTTGTTTTATTTTTCTCCTTCTGTATATTCTTTGAATAACTGGTATCTTTGTTGTGTTTAGGTTATACTTATCTACAGAAATAGACAATCCCCATTTTCTTCCATCAGTTTATAATTTTGTTACTATGATCAATGTCATAGTAACATTCCAAGGTTTGCAAGATCAACTCTTATCTACTATATTAAGTCATGAAGTTCCTCATTTAGAATATCAACGCTTCCAGATTTTAGACAGTATTTCTCTTGGTGCTATAACTATTGAAGAACTGGAAGAAGAAACATTGAACTTACTACAGAAATCACAAGGTAAGTGCAGCTGTTTAGTGAGATTAAGAGACCTTGAATGAAGATCAGAATAAAAAGTTACAAGGACCAAATTTTGAATTGGCACCAAAAATTTTCACAAGATAACTGATTAATGCAGGCAAACCATCCCATTTCTAAGCTTAAGCATTGTGAATATCATAGGATGTTGGCCATCTTAATCTAAGAATAGGACAAATCTTAGAGATGCTGGTTAGTTCCCGCCTAGGCTCCTTGCCCGTATTTCAAGTACCTGATACCTATAAAATGTCTAAACTTTAGATTACAGAGACAAAAGATTGGGTTTTCCCCAAGTTTTAATACTAAAGGATCTTTTAAAAAGAAACAATTCACTGATTTTTAATTTATGCCATTAAAATACTCTGCTTATTAAAATAGCAGTAGAAATTTTTTTCCTCTTCCATGTAAGAAATATCTAAAAATTCATAATCATTACAGCATCTAAACTTAAATTTAAGTTACATTCCTGGGTCACACTGACATATCTGCTCCTAATTCAACTGTAATAAAATATAACAATATCTAATAATGGAATTTTTCTGTTTTAACTTGTGACTCCTTAGGACTTCAAAATTTCTCATATATTTTAGTTCCTCAATTAAGTTTATGGATAAGGAGTAATCTGTATATTTTATTGCTCTTCTTTATTTCTATTTTTATTGCAAATGCCCTGTGAGTACACCACAAACTTAGTAACTGAACATTTACAGGTGGAGCCCTGATTTGTATTTACTTTTAAAGTTCTCTACACAATTCTAATTTTCATTACTAATTAAATATTGCTTTTCTAATCTAAAAGGCTCATTATCTAGGATGCAAACTCAATATTACCAGACACTTTAGTAAAATAAGCTGAAAACTAGTTTTTTAAAAGATAAATATATAATATATAAATAATAAAATAGTAATAATGATATAATTTTTGAAGAAGAAACAGAGTTTGATAGGGCATAAAGTTGCCATACCCAGGAGCAATATTGTGTGAGCCCCCATTTCTACAGCCTTAGTCCATACTCAGTCTCTTGCTCCTCATCCTGACCACCATTCACCAATGCCACAAGGGAGCCAAACCACTAGTGGAGGGCATTCCCTAAGACTATCTAGAACTAGAACCATGAACTTCGTGAGAACGAGGACAGGTCTACCAATTTTGGTGCAGTGATGAATTTAAGCCTTTCCTTCCCACATTATGCTTACAGAACCCACAACACACACACAAAAAGTATGTATCCCTCCACTTATGTATTCACCTTAATATAGGATTGCCTTCCTCGACAAAGTACTGCAACACCAGCACTTTACTGAGATCTATGACCAAAAGAGGAATGTCTATCATATGGAGTTCTAGTCTTGCCTCAGTAAGATTACTGGGATGTGGAGAAAACACTGATTTGTTCAGCATGTTCAGAAACTATCTAAAAAACAAAAAGAAAGAAACAAACAAACAAACAAACAAACTAATTGTTACAGCATAAAATACCTAAGATTTCAGAAATGCTTATTTTTGTGCCTTATAGGACTTCACATTTTATCATAAAAATCCCAAACTACCAAAAAATAAATAAAGTGGAGAAGGTAGTGAGGAGGGTATATTAGTCCCTTTTTGGTTACTATAATGAAAGTCTTGAGACAGGCTAACTTTATATAGAAAAGAGGTTTATTTATATCACAGGCAGGAGTGTATGTGAAAGGATCTGATCACATTTCCAAGAAAGAAGTTGGGGATCAGGCTTGCTCTTATATAACACCTCATTCAGGGGTCCCATGAGAGCTACGCTTCTGAGAATATCTCCCCCAGCACACTTCTCACGAGGCCCCACCTCTTAAAGGTGGCTCTGTTTTTCAGCACCATCACATTAGGGGCCAAGTCCCCCAACCCAGGAACCCTCAGGACAAACCACTTTCAAACCACATCCAAACCACCACAGAGGGTGTGCCTTTCCTAACTTGAAAAGTGCAAAAAATCTTTGACTATTGCTATGCCATTGTCTTGACCCAGTTCTAGAAAGAGATGTGTGCTAGCTGGATAATTTTTAAAAGAAGTCTGAAACTCATATTTTGCAACCACATTTATTAAAAAAAATAAGCTCAAAGTTCATTATATCTTATGTCAGCAACAGGCAAATCCTCACTTAGAAGTGTGTTTGTTTACTATGAAATTTTAAATACACATCTATGCCTGGAAGGATCTGACTTTATTCCTTTCCTATGTTAATTACACTTAACATGCTCTTTCTTTATAATATCTGAATAAACTATGCTTCTATTAATGACAAAACTAGGTAGCTACAAGGACAAGGTTTCCATATGTTTCCTTATAAGACTGTAACCATCAGTTGGTAACCCCTAGGGAGCAAAACAGCTAGGTACTATGTAATATACGTAAAAGGTAACATCATGGATCTAACAAGATTCAGAACCACAGCCTCTCCCATTTCATGGACCACTCATGTAACAAATGTCATATTTTGGTAAAACCTTTGCATACGTTGGAAAAAAGATAGGTTTAATAAAACAAATGGATATTTAAGTTGTTAAATTTAAGATAACACATCAAAGCACTAGAAGTAATGTTTTTTCAAAAGATGAGTTCCAACCAATTAATGGTCAAGGAATCAATTTCAATTCTATTTGCTTAATAAGATAGACTAGAATACAAAATATCACAGGACATCACATGAAATAATAATATGCCTGTTATTTTCTGTAAATTTAATTTTAATTCTCTTATATATAGTGGTTCACTGTGTAAATTGATTCCACATGATAGATGGTTCCTTACTGTATGCCTGAAATAAAAATATAACCCATAAATACTAAAATAATATCAAGAAGAGATGAGGGAGTAGAAAGTGGGGCATAACATAAAAGCCCATCTTCAGCATAAAACCAACAAAAAGCCCACAGTAGAAATTCTTATGTAAAGAGTAAAGAATGACATTTGGAAAAGTAAGAGGCTCAAAATAGCCAAAGCAATCCTCAGCAAGAAAAGTGAAGCAAGAGGTATCACAATACTAGACCTTAAATTGTCCTACAGACCTATAGTAACAAAAACAGATATGTAGACCAATGGTAGAGAATAAGAAGACACACAGCCAAACCCACATAAATACAGTTATGTCATACTAGACAAAGGTGCCATAAATATACATTGGAGAAAAGATAGCTTCTTCAACAAATGGTGCTGGGGAAACTGGAAATCCATATGTAATATGATAAAATTAGACCCTTATCTCTTACCCTGCACCTAATAGAAGAAAAAGTAGGCACAACTCCATCATATTGGCTTAGGGACTGAATTCCTCAACAAGACTCCTAAAGCACAAAAAGTAAAATCAAGAATCAATAAATGGGAGGGTATCAAACTAAAAAGCTTCTTAACAGCAAAGGAAACAATCAAGAACACAAAGAGAGAGCCTATGGAATGGGAGAAAATCTTTGCCACTCACACCTCAGAGTATTAATCTCCAGGATATATAAACAACTCAAAAAATTTAACACCAAAAACACAAATAACCAAGTCAATAAATGGGCAAGGGAACTGAACAGATTTCACAGAAAAATAAATATGAATGGTCAACAAATATATGAAAAAAAATGTTCAACATCTCTAGTAATTAGTGAAATGCAAATTAAAACTACACTGACACTTCATCTCACTCCAGTTAGAATAGTAAAATCAAGAATATAAGTAACAATAAATGTTGGTGAGGATATGAGGGAAAAGGCACACTCATACATGGCTGGTGGGACTGCAAATTGGTGCAACCACAGTGGAAAGCAGTACAGAGATTCCTAAGAAAACTTGCAATGGAACCACCATTTGACCCAGTCATCCCATTCCTCAGCATATACCCAAAGGACTTAAAATCAGCATAATATAGTGATACGGCCACATCAATGTTCAGAGCAGCTCAATTCACAATAACTAAGCGGTGGGACCAACCTAGTGCCCTTCAAAAGATGAATGGATAAAGAAAATGATGTAGATTATACACAATAGAATGTTACTCAGCCATAAAGAATTGTAGCATTTGCTGATAAATGAATGGAACTGGAGGCTATCATGCTAAGTGAAATAAGCCAATCCAAAAGAACCAAAGACCAAATGTTCTTTCTGATATATGATGCTGACTCACAATAGGCGGTATGGAGGGAAAAGTGGAGGTTCACTGGATTGGGCAGGGAGAAAATGAGGGAAGAAAGGGAGGATGGGAATGGGAAGACAGTAAAATGACTCAGACATAACTTTCCTATGTTCACATATGAATACATGACCAGTGTAACTCTACATCATGTACAAGCACAATAATGGGAAGTATGATACATATTCTATGTATGTATGATATGTCAAAATATACTCTGTCACATATAACTAAAAATAACAAATAAAAAAAGAGTACAAATGAAGAAACAGGTACTTAATATTACTACAGTTTTTATTTAAATTCACTTTTTTGTTTCTCTTTAGGATGCATATTAGATGATGAGGAAATGGTAGATACCTTAAGAAAATCCAAAATAATTTCAAATGAAATTTCAAGACGCAATGAAGCAACAGAAAAAGAAAAAAGTGAAATGCAAGCAACATATAAAAACTACCTCCCCATTGCTACTCGAGGTGCCCTGCTCTACTTTCTAGTGGCTGATCTTACACAAATCAACTGCATGTACCAGTTCTCCCTGGACTGGTTTCATCAGGTTTTTGTTTTATCAGTAGTTTCCAAAAACAAAGAACAGGAAAGTGGCTTGAAAAGAGAGAGAACATCTCTGAATCAAATATCTCATTTGATTATGAATACCTCAGAAGAACCTAACTTGGAGAGAGAAAAAAATTGTTTAGACAAGCATGTTAAAAATGCAGTAGATGTGTTGACAAGAAATATTTTTAAGGTGAGATATTCTTTAATGTGAATTTTGCATATTTCTTTAATCTAACTGGGTTAGTCTAACCTTTGTATTTTTTTTCCTCTAGGTGGTTTCTTCAGCTCTGTTTAATGAACATAAACTCTGCTTCTCCTTTCGGCTTTGCACTGCAATCATGCAAAATAATGCTAATGGAAACCTAATGCAGGATGACATTGGATTCCTATCAGAAAAAGAATGGAATACCTTTTTATATTCTGGCTTATTGATAAATATTAAAAGTGTACTACCCAAGCCTAGACTTAATAGTAAGTAAAAGTAATTTGTCTGGATATAGGGAAAAAAATTGAAAATGTCTTTCTTTGCAAAATACTAAAATATCTCCAAGGTGCTCCAAGTCACTGCTTCTATAATTGATTAAATTAAAGTAGATTGAAATCAAGCACAATGCCTATTTTATCACTGTACCTCCTAGTTGGTGGGGAGTACAATTGGTGCTCACTAATTCTTGAATTAATGAATAAATAAATAAAAAGTAGTATGGTTATAGCAGGCCTAATATGCAAAGCAGAATATCTAATTGTGGTCAATAGGAATACACACACACACACACACACGTTAGATACCATTTGGAGTTAAACTTTACCCCTCCTGAAAAAAATTGCCCTCACTTTCTTATGAAAAAGCCTTGAAAATTTGAGCCACAGCATATCTGTCCAAAAAGCTTAGACAAGATTCTTTAACTATTGAATTTTTCCAAATGCTCCTGTGTTGTACATTTTATATCTACAATGGCATAAATGTTATGGCAGTAAATGCATTCACACTGTTGTGCTGAAAAATAAGAAATTTAAAGGAAATCTGATATTCACAAGGAGGTATGGAGTGGTGGTTTGTATTAAATTTTGTTGACTGTTTGGAGATCATTAACAAAAACTAGGAATCAGAATAAAAACATGAAAAGAGTTACTTTTAAGTATACCCGAAATATGGATAGTCCTCTGTTGTATGTGTGTGTGTGTGTGTATCAAAGCATGATACTTAGTGAATGTTTGATAAATAGCCACTTATAGCCATTGAATCAACGAATGATCTTGTGGATTTATTATGATTCTTTTGCTTACATAAGAAAGAAACTATAACAGTAGCTTAAACAAAAAATAAAAATAGAAAGTTATCCAGGGATTCTGTGGCATTTTAGAAGCAACCAAGGAAAAATGTAAACATCAAACATTGATATGAAAACTATTAACATAATAGTAATCATGAACAAGTTGGCAAAGTAGCAAGAGAAAAGTGACTCATGTATACAAGGTAGCTTCTAGGGGATTGCCAGCAGATTTCTCAGCAGAAACTTTGTAGGCCACAGGCAGTAAAATGATATATTCCAAGTGCTGAAAGAAAAAAAAAGTGTCAACTAGAAATGCTGTATCTGAAAACTATCCTTCAAAAATGAAGAAATTAAGGCTTTCCCAGAAAAACAAAAATTTAGTTTTTTACCTTTACACTTGCCCTACAAAAAAAAAATGCTAAAGGAACTCTTTCCATTGAAACAAAAGCACAGCAGTCAGCAGATATTGATATCCCAATATCAGACAGAGTCTCAGACACTCATAAACATAAAATTATACAAAAATATTAGGTTCTCCAATAAAGGTAAAAGTATAGAGGAATGTAGTTACTTTAATGCTTGTAAATTAAATGACAAAAACACTTTTAACTATTCTATAATTATGTTCATGGATAAACAATGTAATTTATAACATCAATAATGTAAGATATGTAAGTAGAGCTTGAAAAGAGTTTCTATATATGACGAAAGTTAAGTTGTTATCAGTTTAAATTAGAATGCTATATTAATAAGGTGTTCTGTGCAATGGTAACTGTCAGATCAGGTGAGGCGGTCAGCAACCAAAGGAGGCAGATTTTAAAAGGCTGCTGAACGAGGCTTTATTGAGATACCACTCCCGGGCAGAACTCGATCAGACCCACAGAGGGAACAGGAGAAGGGTCTGAGGAGAAACCTCGTGGAAGCTCGATCTGACTAGACTTTTATGGGGCTTACAGCAGGAAGGGAAGGGCTTGGGACAGGAAAAGGTGTTTTTAGGGTCCCTTGTCCCTTTGGAGTTGGTCAGGGGAGTTGGCTGAACTCCAGGATTGGCCAAGGGGTCATGCTGATTGACAGGCGTTAGTCAGGAGATCTCGCTGATTGACAGGCATTTCCCCCAGCACCTGACTGATGTTCCTTTCCCGCGTGGGCTGCTTTGTTCTAAGTCTCCACTAAGTCACCACCAAGTCGCCACCACTGACCTAACAGTAATCACAATGGAAAAAAAAATATATATATATATATATATATCATATACACAAAAGGAAAAATAAGAGAATCAAAATGTATCACTATAAAAAATCAACAAAACATTAAAAGACAATAAAAGAAGAGGCCCTTATTGTGAGGCTGTTGACTTATATAGGCTTTCAGAGAGATGCTGCTAGGCAGTTGATGGCTCTTGTAATTCAACTTGATTTCTAAATAGAAGCTGGATTCATCTGACAGAGAAGAAACTAGAACCAGACATGAGTCTCACATTCCCAGTGTGGACTTCTTTGGTGCTGTCAATCCTAGATACACAGTTGATGAAGACGATATTTTTCTTTTGTGATTATAAGCTTTGTGAAAACAGGATACCTTCCTTATCCCTAATATTTGGCCCAGAATAGATACTCAAAAAAAATATTTTGAGAGATTCAAGATAGCAGATGAGAGGAAAGCTGCATTTTCATTTGCTCCATGGTTTAGGTTTAAAGCAGCAAGAGTACTGCTCTCAACAAGGTGGATGAAAAAGGGAATTCATTGAAATTCAATATCAGACAGAGTCTCAGACACTCATAAAGTCAGGTGCATGAATGAAAAACTGCATTGGAGCTAAGTCAGTTGCAGCAGTAGTTGTGATGCTGGTAAACCACAAAGGCAGGGTATAAAACAGAGAAACACAATGAACAAGTTCGGCATAGAAAAACTTGAAAACCAGAAAAGCAACCTGAACTTATCTGATCCAGAGGCTGCACAGCAAACTGGTGTTTGAAAGTGCTGTGTTTCTCACCTGGCAAGTGGAGACCTGAGTCAGGAGCCATCTTGCGGAGGCCATGCTGCAGCTTTCTGATGCAGGAGCCCAGGAGATCATAGCAACCATTGCCATACTGTCCTGGCAAGCACTATCATGGCCTAGTGTGTACCTAGTAGAACTTGAGTGAAACAGGCACAGAGACTGTACCCAGGGAATTGAAGTCAGAAAAATAGAGGGGAGTGCAATGCACTTTCCCTTTGAGTCTGTCTGCCATGTGACCAACTGCAGGGTGTTGGAAAACTGAACAGGTGAGAGTGAATATACTCAGGGACTAAGCCCAGGAAGAACATATTCCTGGGCAGCAACATGTGGGGACATGTGATTCCCCTGCCCTGTGAGTAGAATTCTTGGGAAGCTCCTGAAAGCCAGACTGCCAGCACAGATTGGCATCTGTCTGGCCCTAGTGGTGTGTTGATCTAATCCCTTCGGAGCAAATATACCCACAAAGCCTCTTAGGCCTGATTAGACCTAAGCTGTAGCTACCAGAACTCCCCTTATAGAACCCTGCAGCAGCCTCACTCTGGGAGTGCATTAATCTGGTCTGTCAGTGTTATCATTAGGGTATCTAATTGGGGTTCAGGTCCTTGTTGTCCCAAACAAAGAATTGAGCAAGAAACACAGAATTAATAGGAAAAGTACAGATATATTGGAGGCAAGGTGAGAGAAGCACTCCATAAGGTAGAGAGGAGTGGGCCAAGTGAAAAAGAAGCCCAATGTCCCAGTGTCTAGAAATTAGTGTCTTATATGCCAAGCTCTGAGGCATTCTTTTTCCTATATGGGCTGAATTGAAGATCTTACTCATTTGCTTCCATTGGGTACCTTATAATACCTGATTAGAATGTTGTCCAATTTTCCCCCATTGGTTACTTTAGAAAATCTAATTAAAATACTGCCCACTTTACCCACATTGGTCACTTTGAAATATCAGACCTGTAGTGGGAGTCATCATGGTGATAACTTCTCAGTGGTGGGAGTTGTTGTGGTAATGAGACTCACCGTAAGAGAGACGTGATGATTCGTCTCCCTATATTGTCCTTTGGTGGTATATTTTTCTTACATCCTGCCTCCACCACCTTGGCATCCCTGAATTTGTATTTAACATTTGGACAAAATTCAATTAATGGCATTTCCCATTCTATCCTAGTGAGAAGGGAAGCTGAGAGCTATTTCAAGCAGCTATAGTTATAGGCCACTCCATCTGGCAGCTCAGTGAGCAGAAAGAGTGCTTGCCCTTGCTAAGCATCTTTCATCTTTTCCCCCTTTTTGGTTCTTGTTTTTATCTTTTTTCTCCTTTTTAACATTTTTTATAATAGTTTTTTCCTTGTCTTTTTAGGATTAGGGTTTTAAGTTTGTTTATTTTGATCTGGTTTGGTTTAGTTTGGTTGTTTCCATTTCTCCCCTCCCACTAACAGCCAAATCTCTTGTTCCGTTCTCTCTCCCTTTACTTTGTTTTTTCTACTTTTTCTCATTTTTCCTACTTTTTCTTCCACCTGCTATATCTCTTCTGCATTTCTCTGTTCACATTTTGAACATTCTAAACTTTCTTCTACTTTCCTATCACATTTTCTTTTCTCTTTATTCACTATATCTTACCATATTTTAGAGGTATTTGGCTTATATTACTTTTGACCCCAACATTCATGTTGTTGCAATTATTAGTACTGTGGGTGACAGAGTTGTCATCTAGTTAATGCCAGATCTAGTTCATGGTTATCGTTTTGGATTGCTAATCCCATCATTCATGTTTTTGCAATAATTAGTGTTGTAGATATCATAGGAGGCACTGGGTATTTATTTTAATACTGTATATTGTTTCAATTGTTGCTACTGTTTGTTTCCCCCTTTTCTGTAAGGTACTGGGAGTCTACAAGCACACTGCAAGTTCACAGGGTAGAGACTCTGCTGCTTAACTAATCCTAGCCAAAAGACAGTGCACCTTGCTCCACACATAAATTAGCCTCATTCAAACTTCAACTATTCTTTAATACAATGAATAGATAGAGACAAAACCCCAAAACTAATAAACAGGCCCCAAGTTAGAACAGCTAGGAGGGGGGCCATTAGGCCCCACTCATGAACATCCAGCAAAAACAAAATTAACACAAAGTCAGTGAATACCACACTTACAAGGGATCTCAATCTAGACACTTTGGCCAAAGAAAGCTGTGACCTAAGGCCCACACATAAGAGCAGAAGGGTAATCCCTCCCAACAGAGGCATAAAATCCAACACAGGAACACAAGAAATATTTAAAAACAAGATAACATAATACCTCTTAAGGTTTGTAATTCACCAGCAATGACTCCAAAAATATTGAAGTAAATTAAATATCAGATAAAAGAATTCAAGAGAATGATTATAAAAATGATCAATGATTTCCAAAAGAATGCAGAAAAACAACTGAATGAATTAAAGAAGTCAAAACAGGGTATGAATGAAGAACTCAATAAGGACATAGAGATATTGAAAAAGTACCAAACAGAAATCTTGGAAAAGAAGGGCACAATAAATAAAATAAAATGTTCACTCAAAAATCTAAGAGTATAGATAATGCCACAGACAGAAGCTCAGAGTTGGAAGACAAAGTGGCCAGCCTTGAACATTCAGACTGTACTAAAGAAAAGAAAATAAGTAACCATGATCAGAATTTATAAAACTCTGGGAGAATATTAAGAGACCAAATTAAGAGACCAAGAATCATTAGAATTGAGGAAGGTTGTGAGATGCAGGTTAATGGAATGGATAACTCTTCAAGGAAATAATATAGAAATTTTTTCCAAATCTTGAGAGTGAGAGGACATCCAGTTATAGGAGGCAATAAGAACTTCAGGAGATAATATCAAAAAAGTACCTCTCCTTGATACATTATAATTAAAATGCCTAACATACAGAACAAGGATAAGACTTTAAAAGCTTCAAGAGAAAAATGTCAGATCACATTTAGAGACAGGTCAATCAGAATTACTTCCAAATTCTTAGCAAAAATTCTAAAAGCCAGGAGGGCTTGGAATGATGTGTTCCAGGTCCTGAGAGAAAATAACAGTCAACTAAGATTGCTATATCCATCAAAGTTAACCTTAATAAATCAAATGATACATTTCAAGGTAAGCAGAAACTAAAAGAATTCATGACTATTAAACTGGCACTACAGAAAATACTTAAAGAAATGCTTCACATAGAATAAATAAAAACCAAACTGCAGAACTCACAAATAAACAAACAGGAATTAGTAATAACAATTAATGCAAATGGTCTCAACTCTACAATTAAAAAACACAGTCCAAAATCAAGACAGAAGACTGGGTACATTCACGGCAGTGGTGTAATATCCCATGCTCTCTGCATCTCTTCTCCTCCACCTCAGTTTGGATGGCTCAGGAGAATGGCTTTATATATGTAGCCAGCTGTCTGAGGTCCAGGGCCTCAGGGTATCTGCCTCTCACCTGCTCCCAAATCTTCAAGATCATCATGATCAGGATGTGAGAAAGATGTGCCTGACCTACCACCTTCTGTGCTGGCCACTTCCCCAATCTCACCAAGGCCCCTATCCAGATGGATTCCTGAAACAAGCAATGGAGATTGATGGGTATCACACCAAGGTCATATTTGGTCTTACTCAAGGCAGGAGTTGTGTCTAGTAATCCCATGGACTCCTTCCAGTGTCTAGCCCAGTTCCTAAATCATAAACACACTTGCTGATGTCTTTGTGTAAAATATGACCAACATGGCTATTCTTCATATCATACTATCTTGGATAGAATAATGCCAACAACATTTGCTAGTAAATAATATACCACAAATTCTTATTAGAAGAATTGTGATTTGAGAAGTACCATTCAGGTAACCACAGAATTGGTACACAAATTTGCTGACACACACATAATGCCTTTGTTTGAAAACTCTGCTAAAAACCCCAATGATAAGGACCAGATGGAAGCCATATTTATGACCTTGGCTCACAAATTGAAGAGCCACAAATCATTAATGCTTAGTCAACCCCCTGATAATAGAATTATCCTGAAAACTAAAGCAAAGTCTGAAAGAACATGCTGGTGCTAAATAACAGCTTTATTTTACTGTATAATTTTGGCTAAGTAAATGCTTTTGAAGAATGACAGTGATGTCATAGGATTTAATCTCAGATATGAAGGACCATCCTAACGCCTCACTGTCTACCATTGTAATACATATTACTTTTGTATTGTATATCTACTTATACAATTTGTTACCATGGCAACACAGGGAAAAGCTGATTTTGAATGAGATTGAAAGTGAAGCAAAGATAGGATGAATCTCATCTTTTCATTGAGAGCCCACTGAAAGAGGCCTCAAGTGAGAGCCTGCTGGAATTGTAAATCAGTAACTGTTCACTCCCAAGATCCTGGGATTGAAAGATAAGTATGATTTAATATGCACCTACTGACATCTAAGTTATATTTGAAAGCAAATGCAGTGACTTCATAAGGTGTCTTATATATTATTTTGTTACCTTTAAATGGTGAAAAACTAATTGAAAGCATCTGAGGCATTAGAACATGGGATGGGAATTGGTGAAAGGGATTCCTGGTATCACTTGTTCTCCCCTCACCCCATGCAATTTAATGTTCAAGTGCTGGATGAACTCAACTTGCACTTGGATTGTAGCTGGGAGGGCATTGTTCTAATTGCTTTGAGTCTATGTGTGTGTCTGTAATAGTACTGTGTTATCAATTTTTAAATGCTTAAAATTTATGGTCACAATGAACAATTACTTCAATTTGAAAAATAAGTAAGATATTGAAAAGTGTCTTGTCTATCCTCAATGGAAAGAATGCTTTAAATTTTTTTGCCTTAAATACTTCTATTTTGAATTTAAAACTTTGCACATAGCTTCTATCTACATAAGTGGAATGTAAGTTCTGGACTCAGCTGCAGTGTGCATGTTCACTAATTCTGGTAGCTTACTGCCCTTGATAATTTTAGATGAAATTAAGCCAAAAGATAATTTCACTTAAAATATTTTCAGAATGTGGGAAACCCAATTAAACATATAATCTATTCTAGTTTAGGACTTGTTGTATATTTGTTTTTTAATCATTTGGGTGATCTTAACTGATTATTTAGTTACAAAAACAAAATCATTCTAAAGTAAACTGAAAGTAATACTTATAATAAATAATTGTTCAGTTTTAAGTATTAGAGTTTGAATTGGCTTTATTTACATTGAGGAAGATTACTCCATTTTTCTTAGTTATGCTAGAATTAATAATTTAAAATCATTTTACTTTTATCTCAATTAACATTGATTTGTAACCATTTTTATAGGAACTGGAGTAGTTGTGATGGGTGTATTCATTTTTTTAAAAATGAATCTGTTTATTGCTTTTCAAAACATTTTCTGAAGTGGAGAAAGAAAATTTATATTTTCCAAGCACATCTATATTTTTTTCAGTACTGTCATAATGATTTTTTTAATATGGTGCTGAGGATCGAACCCAGGGCCTTATGGTGAGCACTGTACCTCTGAGCCACAGCCCCAGCCCTATCATGATTTTTAAATGAAATAATTTAACTTTCTTTTTGTGAGACATTAATAACAAATGTCCTTTACAGCTCTAAGAAAGGACTTATTTTTACCTTAATATTTTTTAAAATTTTTTAAAAAATATTTTTACCACTTACAACAACTTAGCATTTTAATGTTTAGTATGTTATCAGTTGAGTGGGGACAAAGCTTTTAGGTATATTCTAAAATATTTATAAAACATTTTATTAACTGATGAAATCAGTTTCAAAATGGTAGTTGTCTAACAAGAAAATATTAATTTTTAAAGCATAAATCATACATTTTTTAAATCTGTGCATTTATATTAATTCAACTTTAATTAAAATATCATACGTGTGTGTGGACTGTGTTGCGCATCGCAGCCTAGTGAATAGAATAATCTGGTGTCTGGGAATTTCCAGGGGACACTTCCTCTGGTTGACTGCACAGACATTGTGAGCCTATTCAAGCTCTCTCTGTCAAAGGTCCCACATAGCCCCTCTGAGATGGAGTAACCTGCCCAGATGCCAATCAACATGCTGACTGCAAAACATCAGGAAGCAAAACTCCACCCTTGAAACCTTACCCCTGTCTTTGAGGTACCCCCTTAAATAAACCACAGGAGTCATTTTCTAATTGTCTAGCTCCAGCTCCTGAGTGCGCTGGATCTATCAGGGGCTCCATCTTTCAAACTATCCTTTCTGACTCTTTGTCTTTTGTTATTCCCTAATTATTCTAGACTTTAATTTCTCAGGAGGTTTATCCCTCTGAGCAGACAAGAATTCCCTGGTGAGGTGCTGGCCACCCCACAATACAACATCACTAAACATCAGAGAAAAGCAAATCAAAACCACAGTAGGATACAACCTCATACACATTAGGATGACTACTACAAAACACACACATACAAACACAGAGAAAATATCAATTATCAATGAATATGTAGAGAAATTGGAACTCTTGTATACTCTGGTGGGATTATAAAATGGGCAACCACTATTGAAAACAGTACGGAGCCAGACATGGTGGCACACACCTCTAATCCCAGGAGCTCAGGAGGCTGAGCATGAGGATCACAAGTTCAAAGCCAGCCTTAACAATTTAGCAAGGCCCTAAGCAATTTAGCAAGACACCATCTCAAAATAAAAATGGCTGGGGATGTGACTCAGTGGTTGAGTGCCCCCCTGGGTTCAATCCCTGGTACCAAAAAAAAAAAAAAAAATGACAACAGGATGGAATGTCATCACACTATTAAAAGTAGAACTACCATAATGATTTAGGAATTGCACTCTGGATATATATATATATCCAAAAACTTGAATGTAGTGTTTGAAAGGATTATTTTCACACCTGTGTTCATAGAAGCACTATTGACAACAGCCAACAAGTGAAAGCAGCCCAACGTCCCCTGATGGATGAATGGATAAGCAAAATGTAGTATAAATACACAATGGAATGCTATTCAGTCTTTGAAAGGAAGAAAATTCTGTCACATGAATTAATCTTGAGAACTATTACTGTATGAATGTGAGGGCATACACACACACACACACACACACACAAAGTTTCTGTGTTAATGCAGCAATATTCAGAGATGAAGTAATTAGATTATGAGAGCTATAACCTAATCAGTCACCTTAGTTTGAAGGGACTAACTGGATGGTAACATTAGGCAGGTGGGGCATGGCTAGAAGAGGTGGGTCACTGGGGATCTGCCTTGGAAAGGTGCATCTTCCCTGTGGCTCCTTCGCCTCTCACTCTTTCTGCTTTCTGGCCACAATAAACAGAGCAGCACTGCTCCACCACACCTTTTGCCATGATGTTCTGCCTCTCCTCAGAACCAGAATAATGGAGTCAGGCCACCATGGACTGGATCTCCAAAACTGTCAGGCAAAGTAAACTTTTCTGGTCAGTTTTGGTCAGTGATGAAAATCTGACTAACACAAGGACGTTATGCCAATGAAATGAGTGAGTCATGAAAAGACAAACACCTATGATTCCTCTTAGATGAGATATCCAAGGAAGTCAAATTCATAGGAACAGGAAGTAGAATGGCGATTGCCAGGACCTTGGAGGAGCGTGGGAAGGGGAGTTGTTGTGAAATGGGCATAGAGTTTCAAGCTACAGAAAAAGTCCTGGAGTTCTGTTTCACAACATTATGAATATATTTAACACTAGTGAACTATATGTACTTAAAATACTTAAGATAATCAATTTTATGTTGTGTTTTTACCAAAGTAAAAATAATTAACTTTTATATAGTTCATTTTGATATCCAAGGTTTGTTTCTTCAACAACAGTATTTGTTAATCATCCACTTTTGTAACGATTGACTGAAAGGTGAAGGATTTATTTCTTCTAATGGGATTATTTTTCCTTTTCTATTAGGTATATTTGAAATATGTAAAGATCATCATCTTCAGTGGCTGCCAGATTCAAGGTGGAAGCAATGCCAATATGTCAGCAGCCAGCTGGAACCATTTTTACTCCTGTGCGAATCTCTTGTATCAAATATACCACAATGGAATGCTTTTAAGAACAGCAAGGCTGTATATTCTCTAATTAGCACACCATTCTGTCCAGAAAATGATTTATCAGAGGAAAGTAGGAAATCACCAGGAGAAAGTAAGAAAAAATTCAGTGTTTTAAGTGTGTGTGCACATGTGTGTGTAGATTTTCAACTTATAAATGCAGTTCCATATCTTATGAAAAAAATTGTAAAGTGAGGCAAAGTAAACTTGTTCTAGGCACATGTTTCATTCAGTGTAACCCTCCTAGTAATCCTGTGAAGTGACTTTTTTCACATTTTTATTGGTTCTTTTTAGTTATACATGATGGTAGAATCCATTTTGGTATAATTATGCAAACATGGAATGTATCTTATTTTAATTAGGATCCTAGTCTTATGGATGTACGTGATGTTGAGATTCACTGTGGTATATTTGTACACATACATAGAAAATTATGTCAGACTCATTCCACTCCTTCTCCCTTCCCTTCATTCCCTTTTGTCTAATCCAATGAACTTCTATTCTTTCCCTCTCCCCACTTGTTGGGGGTTAGCGTCCATATTTCAGAGAGAACATTCAACCTTTGGTTTTTTTGAGATTGGCTTATTTCACGTAGCATGATTGTATCCTGAACCATTTACCAGCAAATGTTATAGTCATCATTTTTATGGCTGAGTAATATTTCATTGTGTATATATACCACATTTTCTTTATCTGTTCATCTGTTGAAGGGCACCTAGGTTGATTCCACAGCTTAGCTATTGTGAATTGAGCTGCTCTGAACATTGATGTGGCTCCATCACTGTAGTATGCTGATTTTAACTCCTTTGGATGTATACTGAGGAGTGGAATAATTGGGTCAAACGGTGGTTCCATTCCTAGTTTTTGAGGAGTCTCCATACTCCTTTCCAGAGTGGTTCCACTAATTTGCAGTCCCACCAATAATATATGAGTGTACACTTTTCCTCACATCCTAACCAACATTTATTGTTACTTGTATTCTCGATACATTCTGGTTGGAGTGAGGGGAAATTTCAGTGTAGCTTTAATTTGCATTTCTTTAATTGCTAGAGATATTGAACATTTTTTCATACATTTGTTGATGGTTTGGATTTCTTCTTTTGAGAAGTGTCTGTTTAGTTCCTTTGCATGTTTATTGATTGGGTTATTTGGGAGTTTGGAGGTGTAAAGTTTTTTGAGTTCTTTGTATGTCCTGGAAACTAACACCTTATCTGAGGTGCAGGTGACAAAGATTTTTTTCCCCTTCAGTAGCTCTCTTCATGCTGTTGTTTTCTCTGCTGTGAAGAAGCTTTTTAGTTTGATACTATGCCATTTGTTGGTTTTTTTATTTTGCTTCTTGTGCTTTAGGAATCTTGTTAAGGAAGCTGGTTCCTAATCCAACATGTTAGAGAATTGAACCTTCATTTTCTTCTAGTAGGTGCAGGATTTCTGGTCTAATACCTAGGTCTTTGATCCACTTAGAGTTGAGTTTTGTACATGGTGAGAGATAGGGGTTTAATTTCATTCTGTTACATAGGGCTTTCCAGTTTTCCCAGCACCATTTGTTGAAGAGGCTGTCTTTTCTCCAATGTATATTTATAGTGCCTTTGTCTAGTATGAGATAACTGTATTTATGTGGGTTTGTCTCTGTGTTCTATTCCATTGATCTTCATGCCTGTTTTGGTGCCAATACCATGCTATTTTTGTTATTATAGGTCTGTAGTATAATTTATCATCTGATTTTGTGATGCCTCCTACTTTGCTTTTCTTACTAAGGATTGCTTTGGCTAATCTAGGCAAAATTTTTCCAAATGAATTTCATGACTGCTTTTTTGCTTGTTCTGTTTCTATGAAGAACGTCATTGGATTTTAATAGGAATTGCATTAAATCTGTATAGCACTTTTGGTAGTGTGGCCATTTTGACAATATTGATTCTGGCTATCCAAGAACATAGAAGATCTTTACATCTTCTAAGATCTTCTTCAATTTCTTCCTTTAGTGTTCTGTACTTTTTCATGTAGAGATCTTTCACCTCTTTTGTTATAGTGATTCCCAAAGATGTTGTTGTTGTTTGTTTGTTTGTTTGTTTGAGGCTATTGTGAATAGAATAGTTTTTCTAATTTCTCTTTCAGATGATTCATCACTGGTATATAGTATTGCAGTTGATTTTGGAGTGTTAATTTTGTATCCTACTACTTTGCAGAATTCATTTATGAGTTCTAGAAATTTTCTGGTGGAGTTTTTTTGGGTCTTCTAAATATGGAATCATGTCATTGGCAAGCAGAGATAGTTTGAGCTCTTCTTTTCCTGTCCATATTTCTTTAATTTCTTTCTTTTGCCTAATTTCTCTGACTAGTGTTTCAAGAACTATGCTGAATAGAAGTAGTAAAAGAGGGCATCCCTGTCTCGTTCCAGTTTTTAGAGGGAACTCTTTCAGGTTTTCTCCATTTAGAATGATTTTGGCCTTGGTTTTGCCATCTATACCTTTTTCAATGTTGAGGTATATTCCTATTATCTCTAGTTTTTCTAGTGCTTTAAACATAAGTGGATGCTGTATTTTGTCAAATGGGATTATTAAGAAACTGATAAGAAGTTAGATATTGTAGAAATGATAGTTTTAATACACTACACTAGTTTTGAAACTTAAATCTGAATAAGCCTACATATGTACCTCATTTTATAAAACAAATATGTTGTTCTAAAAATGCCCTGGAAGTGGACCTCACTTTCAATTTAAATGACTTGCTATTTTTATCATATCTTTTCTGTTTTCTTCTTCCACTTTGAACTCACCTATTCTGTTTTTCCCTGCCACTTCCACCTGTGACATCCCCACTTGAGTTACAATCTAATTTGTTTTCTTCCACATTTTTTTTCATTTTGCTTCCAGATATTTGCTAAAACATATAATTACTTGTGTAATAACATAAGTGTCCTTACAAGGTTCCTCTGCTCTTATCTCTATAGGAGATAGAATTCCAAAAGTGGAAATGCTGGTCAAAAGTAAATTATTATTATTATTATTATTATTAGAGCTGGGATTGTAGCTAAGTGGTAGAGTGTGTGAGGCACTGGGTTCAATCCTCCGCACCACATCAAAATCAATAAATGAAACAAAGATATAAAAAAAGTAAATTATTTTTTATTAATAGTTACTTCCAGGTTGATTATTTAAAAGTCTATGTTCAATTTATATTTTCACCAGCAATATGAATATCTTTTATCCAATTGAGATATCGGTCTTTTTTAAAATTGTGCCCATCTGAAAAAAAACTTAAAATACTTGAGTTGTTATTTCCCATTATTAGCAAGCTGAAGTATGTTTTAAGATGTTTACTGGCAATTTGAGTTTGCCTACCCCTGTTTTTCTGTAGAATTTGTAAGAATTCTATTAATGTTATTAATAACTGACTTTTGTGTCTTTAAATGTTTTTCTATACCTTTTCATTTTCTAGTAGACTTGTTTATTGTATATGTACTACACAAATGTTCAAATTTTGTTGATCATATGTTTCATGCTTTTTGAGTTCCAATTCTAACTTGAGAATATCCTTCCCTCATTTTCTCTCTGGGTCATTGTTGCTTTATTTTGTTGCTTTTGTCACTAATCTACCTGGTACCTATAATTTATTATAATTTAAGATCTTAGAACAGTGCTTTTTACTTAAACAGTCTCTATATTAGATTTATTAGAACCTTTTGTAAAGTGAAGATGGTTTTATTTTGCAAATAACCCCAAATTTATCCATTTGTAACTAAATTGTCACATACCATGGGTGCTTTTTTTAAGATCAATAAACTAATATTAGCCTTATTCAAAAAAGCTATTTTGATAATGAAAGTTGTATTTAAAATTAGACTTTGGGAAAATACCATAGAAATAAAAGGTAGGTGAAATTATAACTGTGTTTGGGATAGTTGGTAACAAAGACCAGAAGGCTCTCAATTTGCTATAGACTGTGATGCAGCAGGACTCCGTGATGGTGAGAAGAAGGGTCCAAAAGAGATATGATATTTTTTTGAAAATTTTGATAATCTTTGTTGCATTTCCATTGGATTCTCATTTCCTGTGTAATTGGTTAGTTTATATATATTGAAAGAACTCACATTTGCAGGAACAGATTATAAAGTGTTGGCTATGCCAGGCTTGGTGACTCCTTCCCTTAATCCCAGAAACTCAGGAGTCTGAGGCAGGTATAGATCACAAGCTCAAGGCCCACCTGGGCAACTTAGCGAGACCCTGTCTTATAATAAAAAATTAAAATGAAAATCAGCAGTAGACTACCCCTTGGTTCAGTCCCCAATACTGAAGAGAGGGAGCTCCAAATATAACCTTTGCTTTCTCCATTTTTCCCTCAGCTGCCCAACATTTTATTATAGCACTATTCAGCAACCACTTCAGCTGGACTAAATTGGAATTTAAATATACATTAATGTCTACCGGTTTTGAGGTACAAAGGATAGTTAGTAATGCACCAAATTCTATAGAAATAAAGCTCACTTTAAGACAATCATATCCTTTTTTTAACTTCATAATTTTATAATAAAATTTTGTATTGTGACATCTCTTATTGATACAAAGTATTTGATTGTTAATCTCAGTTTCTTTTTCTCAATGACATCTAGGTGAACTTTTGAGTGAAAATGAAGAAATGTATAATCCTACAACTTTTCCCTGGGAGAAACTCACTCCATTTCAAAGACTTATTTTGGTAAGATGTGTTATGAGAAAATATTAATATTCCAGATGTTTTGAGCACTTTTAGTAACTTAAACCCTATAAAATTAATATTTTGTAAGCAAAAATATTGATTTCTGAGAGCTAGCATTTGATGTATGTTAACATTAAAGGGAAGCACCTACACTCCACTGACCCAGAATGTCCCTTTCATGTGGTGGGAGTCCAATTAGAAACACTCCTGCATCTCTGCCCACTTATTTGCTCTTTCCTAGAGAAGGGGGAAGGGAGACTTATAAGACAGATAAATTTGAGACAGTAATTGAGAGTACGTGGCTCAACCCTTTCTTCCTTATCCATTTTTTGGTCTACCCTGGATACCAAGAGCACATGTTCTGTTCTGCTTCTCCAAGCCATAAATTATAGGATTTAGACCCTGTCCTATAGAAGTAGGTTGATGGCTTCCCAGCCTTGCTGTGACAGGTAAGTGTGTCTAGTTACACGATTCAGTAGCAGGAAGTACAGTGTTGCCTCACACCTAAACCACCCCAAATATGTTCTTTATTATTAATAAAGGTGATACTTTGCCTGCCTCTTCCAAACTCAATTGCTTTGGAATCTGGTTGAAGGACAGAAGGTTGATAGGTTAGGTATGTAAATAGGTGTCATTTATAAGACCTAAGATATAGAAAGTTTAGTGTGTGTTAAGCATTGTACATACATTATGTTATTTAAAGCTTTTAATAGTCTTAGGGGATAGGCAAGATTATTTCTCCCATTTTACAGGATCAGAAACCAAGGCTCAGAAATTGCCTAATAGAACCAGGATTGATCCCAGGCAGTTTGACTCTGAAATCTATACTCTCAGCAGTCACATTATATTATACTTTCCAAAGTAGATCATCCTAAATTCATTCTGACTACCTCAAAAAACCTTTTTTATTTTCACATTTACCTTTTGCTTTAGTGAGGGGTAAACTCCTCATTTCATTCCTCTCTTGACCTCAACTCTATGTAAATGCCAGCCTGGACAATCAGTAATCCTCCTTTTGATTTCTGCCTTAAATTCTACTCTTGCAACACTAATATTCACTGAAGATAAGAGATTGAGGGGGAAAAAAGGCTGCATCTGGCTTATAGATTTGTTTTATCTGGCCTGCAGCTTTGTCTTTTTTTTCCAACTTTCAAGTGCAATTTATCATGAAACAAATGGATGTGAACCTATAAAGATCTTCTGTAGAGAATTTCCATCTTAGTCCAATTTGGGTTGCTGTAACAAAATACCTTAGAATGGATAATTTATAAACAAAATAATTTTATTGCTCAAAGTTCTGGAGTCTAAGAAGTCCAAGATCAAAGCTCTTGCAGATTCAACATCTGGTGAGCGCTGCTCTCTGCCTACAGGTGGTTTGTTCTTGCTTGTCCTCTCATGGTAGAAGAGACAAACAGACTCCCTCCAGCCTCATCATAAGGGCACCAAGTCCATTCAAGGCAGCAGAGCCCTCATGGTCTAGTCACTTCCTAAGTCACTCCCCACCACCTTAATACTATTGCACTGGGGATTAGGGGCCAACATATAAATTTAGAGGGAACACCAACATTCAGACAATAGCAACTTCCAAGTTTTTAAGTAAAAATATCTAAAGTAAATTTCATATATTATTTTTAAGTTCTGTGTACTCATATCTTTTTATTAATTACTTTTTTATTTGTGCATTATAATCATACATAATAATGGGGCTCATTGTGACATCCATACATGCACATAATATAATTAGGTCAGTTTCACTTCCCAGTGCTTCCCCTTCCCCTCCCGGGCTCCACGTTCTCTACTCTACTATATGTACACTTATATCTCAAAGTAAATTGTTTTCTGCTTTTTTTATTGTGATAAAAATATACATAGTTTCTTTTATTTCTTATAATTAATTCCTTTTACCCCTTTTTAAGTATGCCATTCAATGTCATTAAGTAGAGTCACAATATTATGTAGCCATCACCTATGTCCATTTCCAGAACTTTATCTTCTTCCTAAAAAGAAACCCTGTACCTGTTAAACAATAATGCCCCTCTTCCTCCATCTGACAGTTGTTGACAACTCCATTCTACTTTTTGTCTCCAGTGATTCAATATTTGTCTTTTTGTGAATGGTTTATTTCAATGAGCATAAGATTTTCAAGGTTCATCCATATTGCAGCATGTGTCAAAACTTCCTTCTGTTTTAAAACTAATATTCTGTTATGTGTATGTATCACATTTATTTATCCATTAATTCATTGATGGACACTTGGTTCATTTCCACTTTGGGGCCATTGTAAATAATGCTGCTATGAACATCAGTATATACATATATGTTTGCTTTTTGGTTTTGTTTTGAGACCAAAATTTGCAAATTGATAGATTTCATGTAATAATCAAGATTTCTGAGTTTAAAAAATTAAAAGATGAAGCACTACTGAGCCCACCATCCTTAATGGCAACAAGAGCTAGAGCTGAGGAATGTCTGTCCCATTGTCCCTGCTGCTCCCTGTTACTTCCCAGCACTGAAGTTTTATGTTAGTTGCCACTTAGCATCATATTTGCATTTTTATTTTTCTTATGGAAGAGAAATTTTTTCTTCTACCCAACCCATTTCAATGATGTATATCATCTCTCTGACCACTGTAGACAGATTAACACCTCTACATGTAAGTCAATGGCAGTTATGATGATATGAAAATATATTTATGCTATATTAATTAACAAATGAAACACTGAACAATCTGTATAGGACAAGGAGAAGAAATAGGAAGATGCTAGAAAATGTCTATAAAAAAATCACAACCTGGATGCATTGGTGCATGCCTGTAATCCCAGCTGCTTGGGAGGCTTAGGTAGGAGTTCAAAGCCAGTCTCAGCAAAGGTATGGCACTAAGCAACTCAGTGAGACCCTGTCTCTAAATAAAATACAAAATAGGGCTGGGAATGTGGCTCAGTGGCCAAGTGCCCCTGAGTTCAATCCCCAGTACCCCCAAAAAAAAATCACCAGAAAAAAAAATAGTAGTATCTTGGGACTTTTTTCACTTTTTTATATCTTTTTTGTATTAATAAATTTTATTTGGCAAATATATATTACCTGGAAAAATTAATTAAATTTTAAAGTCCATGCTACATTGTCTTTCTCCAATAAGCTTCTGATGATTTTATTTTATGAACTAGAAACTTTATGAATTTAGTGGTTTTGTTTTCTAAATAAAAAGTCAGAAGATATGAATTAAGAAAATGTTGATTATACATATTAGGACACTGGGCCTGACCTGTAAGAAATTGAGACTGCCATATCAGAGATTAAATTAAAATATAACAGAAAAAAAAAGTTACCCAGAAAAAGACAGTGTGTCAAAGGTCCATGAGGGCAAGGACTATGTTTTATTTTCACCTCTCTGCACTACTACAGCCTACTGGACTGAAAATAGCAGGGAAAGATGACAAAAAGAGAACTGCTATATTAATTGACAAATTAATTTACTTGCTATATTAATTAACATAGCAAAAAATTATTGATACAGCAATTGCTATATTAATTGAAAATTTCTTGTTGTTAATAAAAGAGCTAGTGAAAGGAAACAATCAAGAGCATGAAGAAAGAGCCTACAGAATGGGAGAAAATCTTTGCCACCTGCATCTCAGATAGAACATTAATCTCCAGGATATGTAAAGAACTCAAAACTTACCACACACAAAAAGATCATCATCATCATTATCATCATCATCATCATCATCATCATCATTATCATCCAGTCAATAAAGGAGCAAAGAAATTGAATAGGCACTTCACAGAAGAAATGTTATTGATCAACAAACATATGAAAAAATGTTCAACATCTCTAGCAATTAGAGAAATGCAAATTAACACTACACTGAGTTTCTATCTCATTCCAGTCATAATGGAATGAATACAAAAATACAAGCAACAATAAATGTTGACAAGGATGTGGGGGAAAAGGGTACATTCATACATTGTTGATGGGACAGCAAATTGTTACAACCACTCTCAAAAGCAGTATGGAGATTCCTCAGAAAACTTGGGATGGAACCACCATTTGACCCAGCAATACCACTCGTCAGCTTACACCCAAAGGACTTAAAATCAGCATAATATATTGATGCAGCCACATCAATATTCAGAGTAGCTCAATTCACAATAGCTAAGCTGTGGAACCAACCTAGGTGGTTCAATCAACAGATGAATGGATTAAAAAAATGTGGTACATACATACAATAGAATATTACTCAGCCATAAATAAGAATGAAATTATGGCATTTGCTGGTAAATGAATGGCACTGGAGGCTATCGTGCTAAGTGAAATAAGCCAACCCCAAAAAACCAAAGGACAAATGTTCTCTCTTATGTGTGGTTGCTAACACACAACAAGACTTCCTTATGTTCATGTTTGAATGTACAACCAGTTAAACTCTACATCATGTACAACCACAAGAACAGGATCCTAATTAGAATGTTATATTCCATGTATGTATAATATGTCAAAATACACTCTACTGTCATATATATCTAAAAAGAACATTAAAAAATAAAATAAAACCACACAAAAAATAGTAGAGCTATTGGATCCCAGATTGTTTATACGCTGCCAATTTTTATTTCTTAAATTATTTGTCACATTTAATTAAAATTTAAATTTAAGATTGATTTTCCAAAAGGTCACAGAAGAAAATTCTATGTAGTTATTAAATATATTATTTTAAACCTGAAATTGCCAATATCAGACAGTTTTACACTTACAAAAATGGCAATTTCCTGTGGCTCAACCCAGTACATCTACACAGACCCAAAGACACATACAGTTTCAACTTTGTTTTACCTAATGGAGATCTGAACATACTCAGAAAGAACATAGTTTATGGTCATTCTGTACAAAAATAGCACATAAATAGTTTATACATCAAACAGTTTTGAAATTTTCAATGAATTCCAATAAGCTCTGAGCTTCTGTTTACTACAAAGATGCTGTTTCCAAAATATTTTAGTTCACAGAGTTCTTTTCAGTTCTTTTGTTCTATTTGCTTAAGCTTACCAAGATTGTGCTATTTGTCTTCATTTCATTAATGGCAGAATTACTACTCTTCCAGATGAGTAATCCTGGATCTTCACACCCCAGCACCATGGAGTCTTTTGGCTCTAAACATAGACAGCAGAGCGGAAGAAAAGTAGGAAAGGTCTCTTTTTGTAGAATCAGGGAGAACAATTGCACCTTTACATCAAAACAAGATCTTCCTCTGAGTGTAGAAGGGACAGAGGCTCAAGGTGGCCCTGGAATCAGGAAGGACCACATGAGGGTCAGGAGCATGGTGGCAGTTTTTCCATCAGATAAAGACCCTTTCTCATTCAGCTTTCCCAACATGAGGAATACCAGATAACTCTCAATGAAAAGCCAAGTCATGAACACTTCTTATTTTTATTTTATTTGACCATGGGGAGTATATCCCTGGGTGATTTTTTAATTTACCTTTCCTTCCATGTCTTCTCTTTACAGATAAAAATTCTTAGACCAGAACATTTAACCAGTGCAGTGAGAACATTTGTAACTGAAAAAATGGGAAGTGAATTTCTTCACGGAGCCGGAATTAATTTGAAAGAATCATATGAAGAATCCACTGCCAAAACTCCATTGATCTTTATTCACTCCAATGGTAAGCTCTTCCTGGAGAGTGAAGGTTATGATAACAGTATGAGTCATCAGATATGAAGAAGTAGGTTCAATGTCAGGTTACACTCTTCTTAAAATAGTTTCCTACTATTTAAACATTTTGGAAAAGGGATTGGTTTAAACTGTATCAAGAATTAATCTTTCCACCTATAGTCCCTGGGGCTCCATAGACTGAGGCAGGAGGATATCAAGTTCAAAGCCAGCCTCAGCATCAGCGAGGAACTAAGCAACTCAGTGAGACCCTATCTCTAAATAAAATACAAAATAGGGCTGGGGATGTGGCTTAGTGGTCAAGTGCCCCTGAGTTTTAATCTCAGATTTTAAAAAAAGAAAGAAAGAAAGAATCTTTTTTAAAAAGTATAAAAGAACAAAGAAGAATAAAACTTCCAGTAGATGCTGATCCATAATGGGGAGCGGGGGCATGGAAGAAAGGAAGAACTTTGAATTGGACAGAGGGGAGTGAGGGGAGGGGAGGGAGTATGGGAATAGGAAAGATGGTGGAATAAGGCCCTAGGTACACGTATGATTGTACTAATTGTGTGACTCACATCATGTACAACCAGAGAGATGAAAAGTTATGCTCCATTTGTGTACAAGAAATCGAAATGCATTCTGCTTCTGCTATCATGTATAGCTAATTAGTATAAATAAAAACAAAACTTCCTGGACACACAAACATGGAAAAAATCTACTAGTGCTAATTTTCTGTGCAGAAAATACCTTCCAAACACAGAGTATTGATCCAAAAGTTGGGATTACCCTTATGTTTATTAACTGTTTTAATTAACATTGACTTGTACAGAATATATATTGTGAAATAATCTACCAGAAATTGGCCCTTTATTACTCAAAACTACATAAATCCTAAGTATTTTCTTCTAAGCAAAATACTTTATCTTCTCATCTTCATAGTCTCCCAGTGTAATGTGTCTTTAGAATTCAACATTTTCAAACTTTCCTTAGGCAAACACTAGAAGGTCTCCCTCTGCAGGCTTTCTAACGGGGAGCCTGGAATGTTTCCACATAAGCACCTAGCTTTATACCACACACTCTTGGAAACTTTGCTGTCTATTTCTTTTTTTTTTTAATCCTAATTGGCTTCATTTTTAATTTTAAAATCAGGTAACACTTCATTCCATAAAACAGAATCAGTTTTCCTATGAGACAAGCACTCATCAAAAATAATTTGATGAGTTAACATTAGATTATTTATATTTCTTACACAAAATAAGGACAAGGGAACTTCACTATTTCACCAGTTGAGAATGGCTGTTCTCCCTTCAATCCAGATTTCTCTTGGATGACCAGATGTGTCAGCTTAGTTTGATTAACTCCATGTTGTTGTCCCTCCCCCGGCCGAATATTGTCTCTGTTGAAAAACTGGCTTCACAAAGAAGGTGGCAGCAGGAAAATTTCAGAATCCAAATCTTAAAAATAAGTCTTGGGCAGTGGGGGGTTATTTTCTGTCTCTGGGGGGCATCATCCAGTGTCCGAGGCCTGGGGACAGAGGCAAAGTCCCCAGCGGCCCATCTAGGAGATGTCACTCTCAGTAGCGTCTGGTGTCCTGACCTGTGCTTGCCCAGAATGATGGTGGGTAAGGAGCAGCAGGTCACAGGGGCCCCCTGACCCTCTGTGAGACAGAGCTCTCCCTGGGCAGACCCGGGGACTGAGGATCAGCGGCCAGGGGAGAATCAACTACTGTCCCCGCCTGTGGTCCCTGAGGTCCTGGGGCAGGGATGCAGTCGGCAGCCAGTGTCACAAGATATTCCTGTCCCCAGCCAGGCTGGGTGCCTGGCTAAGCGAGGAGAAAGATGGTGTCCCTCCTCAGGGCCTGGCCCCTGCGCCTGGTCTGTCTTCCTCCCCGGCACCGCCTGGAAGGGGAGGAAGTGACACCCAAGGGAAGGCAGGGAAGTGAGGCCACCATCACATTCAAGTTCAGGGTGCGACAGCTCAGTCTGCCCCCCAACAGGCCCCATGCTCCGCCTCTCTTCATGGGCCACATCCCTTCTGAGAATCATGCCCTGCCCTTTATAGGCACAAGGACCCAGAAGTTCCAGAGACACATCCATGTTTAGGCCCTCAGATCCGGAAGTGCCTCAAGTGTCCATGTTTAGGCCCCCGGATCCAGAAGTTCCTCAGACATCCATATTTAGACCCCTGGATCCGGAAGTTCCTAAGGTGCACGTCCATGTTTAGGCACCTGGATCCAGAAGTGCCTCAGGTGCACGTCCATGTTTAGGCTCTAGGACCAGAAGTTCCTCAGACATCCATGTTTAGGTCTCTGGATCTGGAAGTTCCAAAGGTGCACATCCATGTTTAGGCACCCAGATCTGGAAGTGCCTCAAGTGCACGTCCATCTTTGGGCTCTCGGATCCAGAAGTTCCTCAGTCCTCCATGTTTAGGCCGTAGCATCCAGAAGTTCCTCAGGCACACGTCCATGTTTAGGCCCCCGGATCCAGAAGTTCCAAAGGTGCATGTCCACGTTTAGGCACCCGGATCCAGAAGTGACTCAGGTACATGTCCATGTTTAGGCTCTAGGACCGGAAGTTCCTCAGGTGTCCATTTTTTGGCCCCCAGATCCGGAAGTTCCTCAGGCATCCATATTTAGGCCCAGGATCCAGAGGTTTCTCAGGTGCACTTCCATGTTTAGGCCCCTGGATCCAGAAGTTCCTTGGTGCACGTCCATGTTTAAGCCCCCAGATCCGGAAGTTCCTCAGGTGCACATCCATTTTTAGGCCCCGAGATCCGGAAGTTCCAAAGGTGCATGTCCATGTTTAGGCACCCGGATCTGGAAGTGCCTCAGGTGCATGTCTATTTTTAGGCTCTAGGATTGCTGTCTATTTCTTGAGGACTTAGCCCAAGATGGTGGCTAGAGCTTCAGCCATCACCTCATGTGCTAAACAACAGCATGGAAGACAGGAAGAGGGTCACATCTCTTCCCTTCAAGAAGATACCCAAAGTTTTACACAGTGCTTCTATTTCTGTCAAAACCTTTTTACAAAAACCTAGATGTCCATACCTAGCTGGAAGATTAGCTAAACTATAATATTTTAGCAAGGTACACAGTTATTTCAAGCAACCCAGGAGTACAGCTAACAGAAGAGGAAGAGGCAAGAAGATGAAGGAGTAAATAATCAACTACTACTGCTTTAGTAAATATTATTATAGCCATATGTTAGAAAGTGGCAGAGACAAAATGTGAATTCTGGGCTCCAATTCCAAAACCTGTAGTCTTTCCACAATTGGCTACACCTTCTTTCACCACCAGTCAATAAATTCTGGATTGTGGGGTTTTGTTTTGTTTTGTTTTGTTTGTACTGGGGATTGAACTTGGGCTTATCCACTGAGCCACATCCCCAGTCTATATATATATATATATATATTTTGCTGGAGCTGGCTTTGAACTTGTGATCCTTCATTGTGTTTTTAAATAGAGAATTATATGAGCTTACGGTTTTATGTACCTCTCATTGTTACACAGGAATTGACCTCACCAATATTCTCCTGAGATTTGCACAAGAATTAAAAGGAACAACGGAACACGTGACCATGATTTCCTTGAGTCATGGCCAGGCAACCAAAGCAGAAGACCTCATTGTTCAGGCACTAACTAAAAGGCATCAATGGGTCTTCCTGCAGAACTGCCACCTTGCAGGGTCATTCATGCCAAGGCTCTGCACCATTGTTGAATCGTAAGATTGTTTATTTATAAGGGATCAGATGAATTATCAAAACTAGGGAATGCATAAACAATGATAAAATAGTGTGTTGGGCTCCACAGAGGAAATTTAAGCTATCACATAGGTGGATTCTTAGTTCTTGCAGAAGAACTAAGAATATAGGTTTTGATTAGGGAAAAAAATGGTCTCTTTAGTTTTTGTTTGCATTTATCACTTTCTCTTTTTCTCCCAGACGCTCACTCTCAATAGATAGATATGTATGCCATATACACAATATATATGCCAATGTATAGATTAGCAACATAGTTTTTAAAATAGTATATGATTCCAAGCAGCACAATCTAAGGCCTGATATCCACACTTATGATGGTCTGTATTTAGTATCTATTCTTATTTTCCATAAGTTCAGCCTTCTTTTTTGCAGTGAATTGACTGCTATACTTTGAAAATTTCTCAATGTGTGGAATTAGTAAGATTTTAACCAATTATATTGCACAATGTTTTTCCTCCAAGCTAACTTTTTTGTTTTACTTTGTATGAACAACATTGTAGAGTAAATGTGTGAAAATAAGGGTCTCTTCATGCTGTTATTTTTATGCTTTGTGCATATGCAAGGAAATTATAAAACCAACTGCCAGAATTAAATTTCCAAATTACTTTCCTTATATCATTCATGCTGTTTTCAGATTGTTATTCCATTAGCACTTTTTTCTCCCTTGTACCAGGGATTGAACTCAGGTGCACTTAAACACTGAGCCACATCCCCAGCTGTATTTTTTTATTTTATTTTATTTTAGTTAAATACAGGGTCTCACTGAGTTGCTTATCACCTCGCTTTTGCTGAGGCTGGCTTTGAACTTGCGATCCTCCTGCCTCAGCCTCCCAAACCGCTGGGATTACAGGCATGCACCCCGCACTTGGCTGGAAAGCTACTTCTTAAAAATGGGAATTGATGAGTCTTGTACAAATTCTTGTACAACAAGAAAGTTCGTATGATAATATAATAACATCTTTGGCACTAAAATGATTCCTAAGGTTACTTCAAACGTTAAAATGTTATGACTCTAAGAATATGTTTAAATTTTTCACATTAAAATATTTATACATTTTTTTTTACTTTGCAGACTTAATAGAAGAAATGTGACATTAGACCCTGAATTTAGGCTCTGGCTAAGTTCGAAGACAGACAGTTCTTTCCCAGCCCCCATCCTTCAAAAGAGTATCAAGGTAAAAACAAAATATAACCTATTTTAATATTGCTTGAATGTAAGTCATCATGCTTTCATTACTCTGAGTTAAGAAGAAGAGTACTACTTCCAGAATGCTGAGTGTCTGCTTTGTGCTTTGCCTTGTGCTAAGGACAGGAGGGGAGCTAAAGTAGTAGATGAGATCTCTGCTTTCAAATAATTCACAATTTAGATTTTTTTTTCAAATAAAGATGTTAGGCTTCCAATTATTATAAGTTAAAATATACAATTTTTGACTTTTACTTGTCTTTGTAAGTTGCTTAGCACCTCGCTTTTGCTGAGGCTGGCTTTGAACTCTCGATCCTTTTTCGAATTTCTATTCCACTTATGGAATTTTCATTTCTTTTCTCAAAAGTTCTGGCAGAAAGCAGACTGAAGCTATTTACCAAAAAACTCTAAAAGGATATTGGAAACTTCTATTCATATCCCCCCCAATATTGAGGTTGAGTAAATACTAAGATATAGTCAATTCTGTTAACCAAGGTTCCAGGTGACCAAAAGAGGAGACCTAATAGCAGAGAAACTGACCAATGGCATAAGCAGAATGCTATGCTAGACACATGTCTGCGCACACTTCTGACTTTAACAGAATTGGGGTGGGATGGAGGACATGAGGGGCATGAGGTACTTCCTCATAAAGACCCAACTAGTATGAAAATAAATTAGATTCACTCTTGAAACTAGAAGTTTCTCCCTGTCACACTCTTCCCCAGCTCTTTCCCATCTCCTGTGTACTCTTGCACAGAGCCACTTCCCAATACTCTTGCCCCCAGAGCAGGCTTCAGAATATGGATTGGAGAAATCCAAGATCTCCCATTTGACTTAGGATATTCCATTTGTCTCCCAGGGTCTGGCAGATTATGACCTTAAACTACCATTATCCTTTGACCAGGAGTTGGGAGTGTTGGCAGGGACAGTAGAGGTAGCAGGTGCAGGGAATTAAAGGATACCAGAGAGGAACAGAGAGCTTCTGGAGGTCTTTTATTTTAATTAGGACTGTTGCTCTGATTCCACTGTAAGACCCCAATAGTTTTAAGTACTGCATATGTAAAATTGTATGGGATTTTGTCATATGCCATTATCCATACAGACAGAGATGGCAATTTTCTTAATACATAAATAAGAGTACCTACAAATAATTAAGGAAAACACTAATAGCTAATAAAAATGAATAAAAGATATAGGAGGTCAGTAACCATGAAAAAAGTAAAAAAGTTCAGTCTCTACACATCAGAGAATCACAGATCAAAATGACAAGATACCAATGAGACAGCCCATCAAATTAACAAAAATTAAGGATAGTTATGATATCGTTAGTGCTATTAAGGGCACGAAATAACCATTCTCATACAATGCTGACAATGTAGGATCAAAAAGAGATTAAGCCATTAAACTAGAGGGAATTTTTATATATTGAAAAGACAGAAAGAATTCTAAAATTTCATATAATTTGATGAAGTGATCTACTTCTAGTAAAGGGTCAAATATATTATGGTGCATTTATGTGATAAAATAAAATGCTGTCACAGAAATCAAATTCCCCCTACCATCACACTCCCTTCATCCCCTTCCCCTCTTCCTTTCTCCTCTTTCACTTTCCCTTCACTTATAATTCTTAAGAGGTGGGCAGAAACCTGCTTTAGAGACACGAGAAGGAGTTTCTTAAAAGAATCAGTCACAGCAGTCATCAAACAACACTCTGAATATTTTCTCATTTCTACACATTCAGGGTTTTTCTGAGCAAAGATCACTGGCAACCTGCATTCAAGGATGCTTGAAAGGCAAATATGCCTGGGAAGATAAAGAATATCTCATCCACTGTGCACTTCCCACACTTCCAGATCCATTTGCTCATATTCTAAGGGTAATAGATGTAAAGAAGCCTGTCTTCTCTCTCTCCTGAAGCCATTGCCTTGCATTCTAAGGATAATGAAACCCAAAGCCATTTGCTTACACTCCAGGCTATAAAAACCTAGAAACCTGTCTCTTCCCCAGAAATAATTTGTTTACATTCCAAAGCAAAAGTCTATCTATCACCCCTGAAGGGGAAGAGATGCTACAATACCAGCCATTCTATAAGAACTTCAAGTTACAAAGTTCCAGATTCTCTCCCATAGTACAAACCCCACTCTACACACACGATGTATTTGCATGTGGCCCTCAGTACATAACCTGTGGGATACCAGCAGGGAAATGATATGAGCCATTCTGTGAGTAAATAATCAATTTGATCCTTGATTCAGAAGTTTCATGTCCACACACATATGTGTGTGTATATATATATATACACATGTGTGTACATGTATGTATATATATATATATATACATATATGCATATACACTCAGTTTTATATGACATATACATATCCATGCAATTATTGCACATGTTATGTATAATAAACATAATGCATTTTTTATTTGCTGATGAATATGGAGAATAGTTCCATTCATAGCTTGGGTGTGTGTGTGTGTGTGTGTGTGTGTGTGTGTGTATAAACTGTGTAAGTCAGGTAACACTTCAGACCCTTCAGTTTCAGATTTAAAAAACAAACTCTCAAAAACACCTCTAATTGATTCCCTCTCCACCTCACCCAGTCTCTCATCATTTCAGTCATTCTGGTTAAAAAAATCAACCAAATGGTTCTAAATGTAATCAAAACAATTTAGTAACACCAAATCTGTTGCTCTCATTTTTCATATGTGTACTGAAGAACACTTTTGGCAGTTAATCCTGTGATTTGACACCCGCTGCGTCTGCAGCTATCGCCCCTAGCTGCCATCCGTGTGTAGGTTTGCACTGCAGGAACCCTTCATTGTCAAACATTCTAAAATGCTGTTCCCCAAACCCTATGCTTACAGCAAACAGAAGTGTTTTTAATAACAATGCTGTACTCCTCATTTTAAAATGTGAACTGGAACAATATAGAAACTCTGGAACAAGCCTATTACAGAAATTTTCAAATGGCAAAAGAATAAACAATATTTTTTATTTGCCAGTGAATGTTGAAAAGAGTTACATACTTAACTCTCATACCAGTGCTATACAAAAAGAATCTACTCTCTGCCCAGTGCCTGCTTCTCTATTCACATGGCATTTTCATTCCCATCTGCTTTAAAGATTGCCATGGAACCTACCCAGGGACTGAAAAGCAATTTGCTTCAAATGTTTGGTGGAAGTGGAGAGGTGACAGAAGAGATATTTGAAAACCCCAACTGTGGACAATGGTGGAAAAAACTATTATTCAACCTATGTTTTTTCAATGCTGTGATCAATGAAAGAAAAAATTATGGTACATGGGGCTGGAATATTGCTTATAAATTTATTTCTTCAGACTTGGAGGTAAGTGAGGTCTCTTCAGAACCAACAATAACAAATGAATAACAATAAGATACAAGCTGAGAGCCTACTGTGTGTCTACATATGTACTCAGTGTCCCACACAGGGGTAAGAAACAAACCCTATAACTAGGCAAAAAAGGCTAATGTTTAAAAACAGATTCTGAAGCCAGCATTTCTGGAATCAAATTATAGCCCCACCCCTTACAGCCATACAAGTATTTAATCTGTTGGGCAGGGTAATTAACCCTTCTGGGTCTTAGATTCCTTGGTGAAATAAAGCAGAGAAGGAGGGGAATAAATGTCCTACCCACTGTACAGGGCCACTAGAAGATGCAAACTAGTTAACAAAAGGAAGCACAGAGAACTGTGCCTGACCCACATAAAGTCACCCTAAAAATGTTTGTCAGTATTTCTTATTCAATTAAAGTAAAAGAGAGATTGTTACAATAACTCATTTTGGGAAAGGAGCTTAGCTTAATACCCTCTATAGAACCTCCTATGTGCTTTATTGCAGTGTGTTTACTTTATCATTAAAGTAGACAGGTAGTAGCCCCTGTTTAAATGTTTCCCAAGTTAATTTTCTCACAACTATGCTTTCAGCACAGACCATTGCACCCTTGACTACCCATTCATTTATACATTAGAGCAGATTTTAAAACTTTTCTGGGAAAATCTGGATCACCTTCTCTGTGTCTTCATCAGGCTTTTCTGGGTTTTGTGTTTTGTTGTCGTTAATGATTTATTATATTTTGTTTTGTTTTGAGCCCAGCATATTGCTGCAGGCTCAACTGCCAAAGTAGATGTTTCTGTGCCTAATCAGGAATATAATATAAAAGAGCTACACTTTGGAGATCTGTCTAGGAATATGAACTCACACACAATTCTGTCCAGACATATTCAAAGCTTAGGCAAGACAAACAATACATTGGGAAATTCTTGTGCCATATATTAGACACTTTGGTACATAAATAATTGATATAGTCTTTTTATTTGAAAAAAGGAAATGAATTCAAGGAAAAGAAAGGTAATCTTTAGTAGAAACAATATGTGTTTTTTTTTATTGTTATCTTCAGTGCTAGAAATTGAACACAAAACCTTGTATTTGCTAGGCAAGCACTCTACCACTAAGCATACCCCCAAGCCATTATGTCTTTAATTAAACAAAGAAAATAAATAACACCTTGATCAAACCATCAAAATTAAGAGGGCGGAAAGTAAAATAAGTCATAGCATAAAACAACATGAAAGGAATATTATCAGTCATTTTATTAAATGAACTACATTCCCTCATTAAAAGACAAGAACATTGGTTACTAGACCCAATGTATGCTATGTATAATAAATATACTTAATAAACAAACCTTGAAACTACCAAAGAAAGAAACAGAAATTTTAAAAAGCAGGAATGGCAATATGAATGAGTCAAAGTGGACTTTAAGCTGAAAAAGCACCAAAGAGAATGAGCTGGGGGTGTAGCTCAGTGGTAGAGAACTTGCCCAGCATGTGTGAGCTTCTGGGTTCCAGCCCCAGCACCACCAAGGGGAGAATAAAGACAGCACCAAATAGGTGAAAGAAAGAAAGAATTTTTAAAGAATATTTAACAGTCATAAAATTGTTAAGAGTGCTTTCTCTTAATATAAGGAGCACTTTATGGAGTAATAAAACCCCACAATCATTTAAAGAATATAGTATTAGCCTTATTTTATAGTTGAAATATAGAATTATGAAGCACATAATTTAAACATAGATGGTCTGTAAGTTTGTGTTCTCAGGCTGGGGTTGTGGTTCAGTGGTAGAGCACTTGTCTAGCATGTGTGAGGCACAGGGTTCGATTCTCAGAACCACATACAAAAAATGAATAAAATAAAGGTTCATTAACAATTTAAAAAAAAAATTTTAAAGTTTGGGTTCTTGATCATTATGTTAGATGTCTATACATCCATCAGACAATAGGATAATATTTTATCAATGAAAAGGGAAATCACAAAACACTTCGAATACAATGAGAGACAACTTCATATTTAAAAACGACATGACAGTAAAAAAGCTATACTTGTGAAAAAATAGGGCCTTAAATGTCTTCATTATTAAAAAAGAAATATGTTAAATTAATACTCATCTTAAGAAGTAGAATAATACTAAGGAAATAAAGAATAAAACCAATATTAATGAAGTATACTAATATAGTAGAAGGAAAAAATTCAAATTTTAATTTTTGATCCAATGAAATTTTAAAATTTAAATGAAGCCATTGATTTCCTAAAAAATATGAATGATCCAATTTGGAAATTTTCAATCAACCAATTGCCATTAAAGACATTCAGAAGACACCTCAAGGAGACACCTCACAGCTTAGTTCACTCTGAACTGTAACCAATGGCATTAATGCTATTTAATCAAAATACACTCTACTGTCATGTATATCTAAAAAAAATAAAAAATAAAAAAATGCATTAAGATAAATAAATAAAGTATTACAGACCTTAGAAAAAGATGGCAATCTCCCAATTCCTTTTATGAAACCAACAGAAAGGTAATAGTATATATAAGAACTATAGACTAATTTTATTTAGGACTTGAAATGTAAAAATTCTCTATAAAAATATCTGGAGATCTATAATCCTAATTTATATGACAAACAGATGTAAAAAAGTTACTGTGAATTTTGGAGCCATTTCTAATAAAAACTCTGAAGTGTTAGGATTAAAGGAACTATTTAAATATGACAAAGACTATCAAAACAACAGTGAATATTATTCTAAATAGTGAAACACAAAAAATTATTTCAAATAAAATCTAGAATCAGACAAGGATGCACATTATTACCTGTATCATTCAATGTTATCTTACAAGTTCTAGGACATGCATTGAGATGAGAAAAGAAAATTAGAAACCCAGAATCATAAAAGTAGGAATATTTGAGTATAAAAACTTTTATATGGAAAATGGTGAGCAAGTAGTCAATAGACAAATAACACTTAGGATAATAGTTGCAATGCAGATTACTGACAAAAGGTTACTATCTATAATATAAAAGAACTCTTACATATTAGTAATAAAAAGACAAACATTCCAAAGGAAAAATAGGCAATGTACAGAAAATTTTAAAGACCAACTGACATAAGAGAAGAAGCTCAAGAAATCCAGCACCAGGTAAAATACAAAATAAACTAACAGAAATTTTCTACCTAATAGACTGGCAAAAAAAAAATTAATTAGTTGTCTTTCAATGTCATCAGGATGAATTGGTTCCAGGAATCCCCTCAAACGCTAAAATCTGAGGATGCTCATTGTTTCTTATACTATAAAATAATGTAGTATTTGCACAAAACCTACAAACATGCATATTCTCTCTCTCTCTCTCTCTCTCTCTCTCTCTCTCTCTCTCTCTTTTTTTTTTTTTTTTTTTTTTTT
>NW_026000016.1:23140285-23181445 GCF_001458135.2 Marmota marmota marmota | reverse complement strand
TTTTTTTTTTTTTTTTTTTTTTTTTTGGTGCCAGGGATTGACCTCAGGGATATTTAACCACTGAGCCACATCCCCAGCCCATATATATATATATATGGGCTTTCTTTTCTTTTCTTAACTTAGATACAAGGTCTCCCTAAATTGCTGAGGCTGGCTTTGAACTTGCAATTCTCCTGCCTCAGCCTCCCCAGCCACTGGGGTTACAGGTGTACACCATTACACGTGGCCTTTCATATATTTTAAATCATCTCTAGATTGCTTATAAGACCTAATACAATGTAAGCTCTACGTAAATCATTGTTATAGTGTGCTGTTTAGGGAATAATGCAAGAAAAAGTCTGTACTTGTTCAGTACAGATGCTTTTGGTTTTTCGGAGTTTGGTTCCATTTTGTGGAATATTTTCAATCTGTGCTTGGTTAAATCCATGGATGCAGAATCTACAAATTACAGAGAACTAACTGTTGACCAGCCATCTCCCATCAGTGGCAGGAATGAGAGAACAGTGGCAAAGAATTCTTTCACGAAGCAGAAATAATGAATTGTTCCAGCCACTGAACAATGATAGCCAACATACATTTTCCAACTGCAGAACAGTGTTACACTAAACTAGTATTTGTGGGAGCAAGGAGACAGGAAAACAGAAAGATGGGGAGTCAAAAGAGAAAAGGTAGAATGGAAGAGAAGGGAAGACAGGAAGGGAGGGAAGGAATGAGAGAAGGAACCAATCCCATTTATATTCATCCACTATGTGCATTCCACTAGTTACACTAGAATATCTTTGTAAAGACACCCAAGAAATTGTTACCAATGTTGGCCAACGGAGGGGAGCTCATAGCTAGAGAACAGGGTAAGGGCAAACTTTCTTTCCCTTGTTTACCCTTCAGTACCTTTTGAATTCAAAACCACAGGCTTGTTTTGTCTGTTCAAAGAAGTAATAATAATTAAATGAAATGGTTCAACTGTCAACAACAAAAAAAGAGCTAGTGGATAAATGTATATCCAAATCTCCAAATATGCTTATTTCTCTTGCTATTTCCATATTTTTTATTTTATTTATTTATTTATTTATTTATTTATTGGTACTGGGAATTTAACCCAGGGGTGCTCAACCATTGAGACACATCTCCAGCCCCTTTTATATTTTATTTTGAGACAGGGTCTCGCTATTTTGCTGAGGCTAGCTTTGAACCTGTGATCTTCTTGCGTCAGTCTCCCCAGCTGCACAGAATTGGGATGCTGAGTCCGGCTCAAAATAGATTTTAAAAAGAAAATACATGTAGCTGCTGAGAGTTGTTGGTTTTATGTTAAAATGTCGGTTAAGCTAAAAACACACACTGAAATAATAAAGCCTAGTGGATTTTCTCAAGTTTTCCATAAAGGTCTTGGCAAATGTCCTGAGTAAAGAGTCTGAAATTCCGTGGCCATCTGTGCGCTACTTGATCGGGGAAGTGATTTATGGCAGCCGGGTTACTGATATCTGGGACAAGCGATGCTTAAAGACACTCCTCTACAAATTTTGCAATCCTGAAGTGCTGAAAGATGACTTCAGTTTCTCTAGTGATGCAGTAAGGAAATTTATCTTATAATTTTGCCCAATCATTAACTAACCATTGTTGCATTTTAATGTTCATTTTAATGGCTTTTATTTAATTTTAAATACAGTCTTACAAAAGCAATTTACCCATTACTCTATTAAACACAACATTACAAAGGAAAAGGATGGAAAAGAAACAGTCCATGAAATCTGAGAACCTAGAGTTATAGCATACAAATCTGGCGGGAGACACCACCATGCACCCTGGGCTGAGCCTAAAGAGAGAGTAAAGACCACATCAACCCTACTACGTGTGTGCCTTTTGATCCAAACCATAACTATTATTTTCACATTCCTTTCACAGGTTTTACTAAAGTAGAACTATTTGTTTAAGCTCTATTGCATTCATTATCCATGAGTATAGTTAATTGAGCAATGAATGGTTAGAATCACCCTAGTCTTTTAACACTTTTTTCCCTTTTTCTCTCTTTTGCCAAAAGAAGGTTAGATGTATGTAATATATACTTTACAATACGGTAGTCCCAGATGTTACTTTTGACAGAGTGTTTAAAATATACTATATACAAATAAGAAGAATGTTCTGTATAAAATTTCATGGAGAAATATTGCCTTCATACATTAGTGAAAGTAGGTGTCTCACTCGGGCAAAAACTAACCAAGTGCTTAAATTTTCAGATGTGTCAACCCATACCAGAATCTGCAAGCATAAAAGACTGCATACACATTATCGAGTCCTTACCCGAAGATGATTCGCCCGAGATCTTAGGAATACACCCTGAGGCCCAAAGGAGCATCAGGGAGATCCAGGGCCAGAAGTTCATCGAAAATCTCATTGCCCTGCAACCAAAAACTACCACCGACAAACTCACGATCAAGTAAGAAAGCACTAGGAAAAAGTTTAGTCAACAGTTATTAAATATTTATTTGGAGATATACAGTAAGAACTTACAGGAAAGTATAAGTTACATGGTAGAGAAACTAAATTCTTCACACACATTACTTACAAGCATGCAGAAGTTTGTTAAATGAGTGACCGAATTGTGCCTGGTAAGTAGTATCTTAAAAATAAATTTCTTTAAATGTGAAATTTGCATATTTAATTCTGTAGACTAGAAAGGGATAATCATCATAAGTAACAAGACAATGTTCTCAAGAACTAGCCCTGTACTTAGAGGCCTGTGTGTATTATAGCTCTATTCGTTCTGTATCTGAGGTCATATGGCTTCAATATCTTTATCAATAAATGTGGATAATAATATCTGTCTACCCATTGAGGCTGTTTTGAGGTTAAAGTGGAATAACACATTTAACCCAAATATCCAGGCCTTCTCAGCCTATGGCTATAAAATAAGGTGAGGGTTGTTAATGCCAGCACTACAGGGCTCAAGCCCCAGTGGTTTGATTGTCAAATGGATGATCCTTGCTCTTCCTTCCCGATCAAAGTGCCCCAGATGTCACAGACATCTCCTGTGACACTCACTCATAGCTGCTCAGGAAATAGGTCACATGCACACTCCTTCTTCCTCTCTGCCTTCCTAACTAGACCCAGCTTCAAATCCCACCTGCAGCCCTTGATTTATGGATTTAAGGAAGCCAACGAACTCCTTCTGTCTTAGGTTCTTCATCTCTGCATCAGATCATAACAGTGCCCACCCCACCAGGGCTGTTCTGAAAATCCAGTGAGTTTCATATGCAGTTAGGTTAAGCTTAGAAATCCAGTCTCTCAATTGATAAATCTAACATATTTTAACAATCACTTTTAAAAGGTCTTTGAATAACATTTGATCCCATTATAGACTTAATCAAACATTTTTAAACATATTCATATGAAGTTAATGGACTTCTGTTGCCTTCTACCAAAACTTAAGTTTTTCGATATTTTTTTATAAATCTAATAAATAAATAAATATGGTGAACCTTTTCTTAATTTTTTAGATTTTTTTGTATGTGGATGGACAGCATACCTTTATTTTATTTGTTTATTTTTATGTGGTGCTAAGGATTAAACCAGTGCCTCACAAGTACTAAGCTAGCACTCTACCACTCAGCCATACCAGCCCAAATATGGAGAATCTTAAATTCTTATTCTTCTACCTCAATCTAGTTGGATTTCACCTTAAATTGTAATTTTTTTGTTTGTTGTTTTTTAGATATATATGACACTAAGGTGTATTTTGACATATTTTGCATTCATGAAATATAACCCATTCCAAATAGGATCTCATTTTTGTGGTTGTACGGTACGGAGTTACACTGGTTGTGTATTCATATATGAGCAAAGAAAAGTTATGTCTGATTCATTCTACTGTCTTTCCTATTCCCATCCCATCTCCCTTCCCTTCATTCCCCTTTGTCTAATCCAATGAATTTCTATTCTTTCCCTTCCTACCCTCCCTTGTTGTGGGTTAGCATCCACATATCATTACATTCAGCTTTGGTTTTTGTTTTTGTTTGTTTGTTTTTTGGACTGGCTTATTTCACTGAGCATGATATTCTCTAGTTCCATCCATATTCAAGCAAATGCTATAACTTATTTCTTCTTTATGGTTGAGTAATATTCCATTGTGTGTATACAATTTCTTTATCCATTCATCTGTTGCAGGGTACCTGGGTCAGTTTCATAGCTTGGCTATTGCGAATTGACCTGCCATAAACATTGATGTGGCTACATCACTGTAGTATGCTGATTTTAAATCCTTTGGGTATAAACCAAGAAATGGGATAACTGGGTCAAAAGGTGGTTCCATTCCAAGTTTTATTAGTAATCTCCATACTGCTTTCCAGAGTGGTTGCACCAATTTGCAGTCCCACCAGCAATGTGTGAATGTACCTTTTTCCTCTCATCCTCGCCAACATTTGTTGTTCCTTGTATTCTTGATAATTGCCATTCTAACTGGAGTGAGATGGAATCTCAGTGTAGTTTTAATTTGCATTTCTCTAATTACTAGAGATGTTGAACATTTTTGTGTGTATTTTTTGACCATTCATATTTCTTCTTCTGTGAAGTGCCTGTTTTTTGGTTTTTTGGTGTTAAGTTTTTTGATTCCTTTGTATATCCTGGAAATTAATGAGCTATCTGAGGTGCAAGTGGCAAAGATTTTCTCCCATTCTGTAGATTCTCTATTCATGTTCTTTTTTTTCTAATTTTTTTATTAGTTGCTCAAAACATTACAATGATCTTGACATATCATACATTTGATTCAAATGGGGTACATAATCTTATTTTTCCACGTGTACAGATTGCAGGATCACATTGGTTATACAGCCACGTTTATACATAGGGCCATACTAGTGTCTATTGTATTGTGCTGCCCTTCTTATCCCCCCTCCCCTCCCCTCCCCTCCCATCACCTCTTTCTACCCAATCTACTGTGACACGTTTCTCTCTCTTTTTTCTTCCCCCTCACACCATCTTACATGTAATTTTGCATAACCATGAGGGTCTCCTACCATCTTCCGTGCAATTCCCCTTCTCTCTCCCATTCCCCCGCACCTTTCATCCCTATTTAATGGTAATCTTCTTCTCATGCTCTTCCTCCCTGCTCTGTTTTGGGTCGCCCCCCTTATATCAAAGAAGACATTCTGCATTTGTTTTTTAGGGATTGGCTAGCTTCACTTAGCATAATCTACTCTAATGCCATCCATTTCCTTGCAAATGCCATGATTTTGTAATTTTTTAGTGCTGAGTAATATTCCATTGTATATAAATGCCATTTTTTTAATCCATTCATCTATTGAAGGGCATCTGGGTTGGTTGCACAGTCTAGCTATTGTGAATTGTGCTGCTATGAACATTGATGTAGCTGTGTCCCTGTTATATGCTCTTTTTAGGTCTTTTGGGTATAGTCCGAGAAGGGGAATAGCTGGGTCAAATGGTGGTTCCATTCCCAGCTTTCCAAGGAATCTCCATACTGCTTTCCAAATTGGCTGAACCAATTTGCAGTCCCACCAGCAATGTACAAGTGTACCCTTTTCCCCACATCCTCGCCAGCACTTGTTGTTGTTTGACTTCATAATGGCTGCCAATCTTACCGGAGTGAGATGGTATCTTAGGGTGGTTTTAATTTGCATTTCTCTGATTGCTAGAGATGAGAGCATTTTTTCGTGTATTTGTTGATTGATTGTATATCCTCCTCTGAGAAGTGTCTGTTCAGATCCTTGGCCCATTTGTTGATTGGGTTATTTGTTTTCTTGTTGTTTAATTTTTTGAGTTCTTTGTATACTCTGGAGATTAGAGCTCAGCTCTATCTGAAGTGTGAGGGGTAAATATTTGTTCCCAGGATGTAGGCTCCCTATTTACCTCTCTTATTGTTTCTCTTGCTGAGAAAAAAACTTTTTAGTTTGAATATGTCCCAATTGTTGATTCTTGATTTTAACTCTTTTGCTATAGGTGTCCTATTAAGGAATTTGGAGCCCGACCCCACAAGATGGAGATTAGGGCCAACTTTTTCTTCTATTAAACGCAGAGTTTCTGGTTTAATTCCTAGCTCCTTGATCCATTTTGAGTTAACTTTTGTGCAAGGTGAGAGAGAGGGATTCAACTTCATTCTGTTGCATATGGATTTCCAGTTCTCCAAGCACCATTTGTTGAAGATGCTATCCTTTCTCCATTGCATGCTTTTGGCACCTTTGTCTAATATAAGGTAGTTATAATTTAGTGGATTGGTCTCTGTGTCCTCTATTCTGTTCTATTCATGTTCTTGATTGTTTCCTTTGCTATGAAGAAGCTTTTTAGTTTTATGCCATCCCATTTATTGATTCTTGGTAAATCATAAATTTAAATCAATTTCTCCCTCTAAGGTTTAAGAGATCCCATTCTCTTAAACATTACAAATATTTAAAATAATAGCATTCCTTAATACAGAAACATTTTTTACAGAGTTGTGATTCTGTTAAACCTAATTATACCTAATTATAAATCTTTCCAAAATTGAAAAACACTTATGATAGATCGATTTTATCATTTTGCATGATTTTTGAGTTTGCCTTCTCAATTCACTTGAGTTTGGAATAAAACAAGAGTTCAACCAAAAAATGAATTAATTCTTTTTGTCAACATTGATAGGATCCTCTGAACATTTTTTACAGCTGTTGTGACCATAAAATTAATTCCATAGTTCTGTGAGATGCTGGTCACATCACACACACCCTTGGATTTCAATTGCACACTATCTAGTACATCTGTGTACTTATAGATTGAGTTTTACATTTCTTTGGCTCTTTAAATATGTGTAAATTTTTCCCATGTGCCTCTGACATCTTTGAGCCTCTTGGTATTCTGCACTCTTACAGTCTTCACACCATTGTGGACCATAACTCCGATCACAATGACATTGGATTGAATTCTGTCTATGGCTTAGGGTTTATATTGATTAATTGATTGTACCATCCATGTTCATCCTACTGACACAAAATAAAGATAACTGAAATCCCACTTCACTGACAGAGTGAATATATACTATTTCTTCGGGTGATATGAGGAAAACTTAGGCACATAGAGGGAAAAAAAGAAGAAGAATAAGAAAGCTCAGTTGGAAACACCAACATGTCCCCAGATTAGCAGGTTGAATTTTCTTAGACCCTGCACTTCCATATTGTTAGCATTCACCAAATACACTAGTCAGAGATGAGACAGGTTCAAGAGAATGCTTTTAATAAACACCTTAAGTGTGTTTATGAATGTCACTTGGGTCAGTTGGGGAGGCTGTGATCATCCCAGTCATGCAGCTTCTGTTCAGAATCTATAGAAACTTGCCTATAGGACTTAACTCAAAAGATCTATGGCATTCAATATGATTGACACCTTTTGACCTTTCAACTTACCTTTTGAAGCCACCTTGGATGAATTCTACTGAAAAACCCAACTTTTAAATCAGAAGTAAAGTGTGGCTTCAGCTGGGGCTGTAGGTCAGTGGTAAAGCCCTTGCCTAGCATGGAGGAAGCCCTAGGTTCAATCCCCCATACTGAAAAAAGAGAAAAAAATCAAAGTGTGATGACAAACTAAGGAAACATATTCCCTCAGGTGATTTGTACACTGGCCCAGAAGTGACACTGCTGGACTAAATACATAGTGCTAATATTAACACTTACTTTGAAGGCTGACATGCATCTGGCTTTGTGAAAAAGAAACCTGAAGTGTTAGGTGAAAAATCAATCCCCACTAGTAAAAAGAGCAACAGAGAGTGGGCCCCATTCCCTACTCATCCAGAAAATGTCTAAGGAGCTCCTGTCTGCTCCCCGGGCCCTGGTTTCCTCATCTTTGGAATTGGATGGTCTTGAGTAGTCCCACAGCCTCCCCAGGACCTGTGCACACACTGTCCTCCGGTCACCACGCACTGAGTGTGCTATCAGGAAACCCTTTATGTAAACACAAGGATTTGACAAGCAGATGAACTTCTTAGAAGCTGCTTCAGCATGACGTCAAGTTGCCCCGCTTTTTCATGCCGTTCATATAGAGGTATTCAGATGACTGTTTTTTAAAGGAATCCTAAGAAAACTTTGTTGTTTTTTGTTTGTTTGTTTGTTTGTTTTGTTTTGTTTTGCTGTAGAAAATGCTCCAGCTTCCATAATTCTTTATTAAATATTTGACAAGTCACATCACTTTTTATAATGACTTTATTTTGCCACATTACTCTTTTGCTGTCAGGAAAACAAGCGACGGTTTCTCTTTAGCTCTCTCAAGAAAGAAAAGCAAAAAGGACTTGTTCTTGAACAAAACTTTTCCTGTATCAAATTCAACCTTATTTTAAAGCTATTCTGATTGTGAAAATGAGCATTATCCATAAGTTATTTTTTTTTTTAAATCAAGGTAGTTGGTTTTGTTTGACCATATAGTACTTGGCTTCATTTTAGGAGATGGGTTTATAATAAAAAGTTATGAAACATTTTTAATTATTCATTTTTTGTTGTTGTTCTAATTAGTTATACATGATAGTAGGTTGTATGTTGACATATTATACACACATGTGTTAAGGCGAGATTGCAATAAATCACCAAGTCGATCTTAAAGCAGGAGATGGAAACTTTATTCACCAGGTGGCGATCCAGATCCACCAGCTGGTGGGCCAAGGGATAGGCTGCAAGTCTACACCCTTCGACCCCCTCCCGGGATTTGAGTACACCTTTTATAGTCCAAAACCATACTAAAGCATAAGTGTGGCTTCAGCTGGGGCTGTAGGTCAGTGGTAAAGCCCTTGCCTAGCATGGAGGAAGCCCTCAAACATTATGAGATCTAAAATCATAAGCATAAAAGAGAGTGGGCCAAAACGTCCCTAGTTGTGTACAAGTTAAAGAATGGTTACTCACATCTAGACAATCAATCTCTGACAGTGAACATTGTCCAAGAAAAATGGGAACCAAAGAGAGAACACTTTTATATTGTATAAGAATTGCCATTTTGTGTTGCCTAACATGCTATGCTAAGCAACTGTTGATGGGTACAGAGGTGGGGCTTTCCCTGGAAGAAGCGTTTCTTACATGATGTGGGGTAAATGGAGTCTGTTTGGTCATTGCCCATATAGCCTGGCCCATAACATAAGGAGTGTAACTTCTCATTCTTCTGGTTTTACATGAGGAAGAATTACATTGTTCATGTGATCATATATGCACATAGAATACTAATGACCAATTCATTCTATTATCTTTCCTATTCCATTCCCCCTCTCTTCCCTTAATTTCCTTTTATCTAATCCAAAGTGCTTCTATTCTTCTCTAACCCAGCTCCCTTATTGTTAAACTGGTATCCATATATCAGAGAAAATATTCAGCCTTTATTTTTGGGGGATTGGCTTATCACTTAGCATGATATTCTCAGTTCCATCCATTTATCTGCAGATAAAGGAATCCTAAGAAAACTTTTAAAATGCACATTTTCTTACAAATGTCTAAAAGTCATTGGTCAGTTTTGTCATATGTGAAGTGTAGTCAGTGAGCTCCATGGTGTCCATAAAATCTTTCATCACACAGGTGTGTGGTTCTATAAAGCTCTGTTTCCTTTTCTATGGGGCTGAAACCCAAATAGATCAGTCATTGTGGATTAGACAGACCCATGTCACATTCCTCTCATGGTTTCCTTTGCAGTCCTCATCAGAGTAATGATGAACTCATGATAGAAATTGTATCTGACCTACTGAAGCGGCTGCCGCTGACAGTAGAGAAAGAAGAGTGTCCCAGCACATTGAAAAGTCTCCTGTCCAGCTCCATTTGGGAGTCTCTCTATAAAAATATCAAAGGTGAGTGTATGACCTGAACTCCTTCCCCTTACCTCAGCCTCCTCAGGAAGAAACTCTGCTGTCAGAAGAAGGCAGAGTCAGGAATAAAGTACAGTACCACAGCTGGAAAAAGGGTGAGGCAAGATGGGAAGCCAAATCTCCACTCCAGAGATAGGAGCAGAAAAGAAATTGATGGTGTCATTTGGGTCTTCACAGAGACCAAAAGTAAAGCAAACAAGAAAGCAGCAACTCTGCTGGGAAAATTCTAAAAAGCTTTCTAGGTCCCTGTTCTTTCTGGCTCTGTGTCTCTGCTCTCTGGAAAAGCATCTGGGGCAGCAGGGTTGAGATGAATCCTCTGATGGGAGACCTCTCAATACTGAGAAAGTAAGACAAGGAAGGGCAGGCCCAGAGTTGCCCAAATTAGTTCCAGGCACAGCTCCAAGGGGCTAAATTCCTGGACTGGGGCAATTTCTGAGTTGAATTTTAACATCCATATTCTAACCCAAAAACAATTCATTTGGAAACAAACGTTGAGCGATAGTCTATCAAAATAGTCATGCACCTCATAATGACATTTAAATTGACGACAGATCACATATGTATGATGGCCCCATAAAGTTATGTCACCTGGTGACATCAGAGTCGTTTTAATTTAAGTAAGCACACCCTAATATTTGCATAAGGATGAAATCTATGGACGCATTTCTCAGAATATGTCTCCACTGTTAAGTGAGACATGACTGTGGTACTGAAATTTTTGAGTCTTGATCGAGGTTCATCAAATAAGGGATTTCAGGCTAAATCCAGTCTTTTATACAACTGGCAAGCTCAAAGGAATTTTTATATTATTTAATGGTTGAAAAAAATCAATACTTTGTGACACATAACTACTATTTGAAATTCTGATTTGAGTGCCATAAGTAAAATCTTATTGGGATATGGCCATTCTTATTTGTTTAACTTTGTCTATGGCTGCAAGAGGAGAACCGAGTAATTGCAACAGAAATGATGCCGTCCATAAACCCTGAAAGATCTGCTATCTGAACTTCTACAGAAAATGTTTATCGACCCCGGGTAAAGACACGTGAAATTTCCTTAACTTTCAAAACCTGTGTCCCTCTCATGCAAAGCCTCTTTTTAATCTATAACATATCAAAGTTTTATCTCTTTTTTTTTAATTCCAGGCCATGATCCCCTTATCCATTGTGTCTTAATAGTCTTTTTGAACCAAGAAATAGGACGATTTAATAAGCTATTAAGTGTCATACATAAATCTTTAAAAGATCTTCAACTTGCTCTAAAAGGAGAGAGCATTCTCACTCAAGAACTGGAAGAAATATACGACTCTCTTCTCAATACAAAAGTTCCCTTACTGTGGCAGGTAAGCAATTACCATTCCCTGCTTACTTGCTTGCTTGAAAGAAACATCCAGGATCCAGGAACTGATTAGGTTAACAATGGTACATCTGTATGGTGTAATTCTATGCAGTCATTTAAAAATGCTGACATACTTTTGATATGAGTACATATTCATACAACTTCTGAGAGGGCAATTTGGCAATTCCACTTAAATTTGCCTTAGAAATATTTATCACAGAACCAATTATAACAATATATACAGGTATAACTGTAACAAATATTAACAATATAAACTGTTATAACAATTATGATAATATAACAATATAATAATTCTTATAATGATTAATAGGAATTTGATTACATAAACTGTGGCACATCCAAATTGTGAGGTATATGCTGATATGGAAAAATATCTCCAAGATGTCTTATTAATTTGTTAAAGTTTTAGAAAAATGTCATTTTTAAGGATTATAAACTATGCCTATGAAGGCATATATTTGCTTATAAAAAGCACCTCTCTTTAGGCCAGGTGCATGCTTTTAATCCCAGCCATTCAAGAGGCTGAGCCAGGAGGATCACAAGTTCGAGGCCAACCTCAGCAGTTTAGCAAGGCCTCAAGCAACTTAGCAAGGCCTTGTCTCAAAAAAAAAAAAAAAAATTTAAAGGGCTTGGATAGGACTCAGTGGTACAGTGCTTGCCTAGGATGTGTGAAGCACTGGGTTAGATTTCCAGCACTACATAAATAAACAAAATATAGGTATTACCAAAACAAGGGCCAGGAATGTGGCTCAGTGGGTTAGTACTCCTGGGTCCAATCCCCAACACCCCCCCCTAAAAAAAAAAAAAGCATTTATATTTTACATTCAGGAAACACAACTAAATGCTTTGGAAGAAAAAGCTCAGACAACAGTAGTTACCTTGTATGAAAGAGACTCATGGGTCTTGTGGGGGGGGGGAGTTTTCATTCTACATCCCATGTTGTGCTATTTTTATTTTTTGCCATATTCATATTTTAGTTACTGTAAAATTTTCAGTGTTTGCAAAGATCATGTAAGTTTTTTTCCTTTGGATCACCTCCCAGTGAAAAAAATTAAAAACGTTTGATTAAAAAAAATAATATTACTAAATGCATCAAAGAGCCTAATAAGAGAATGATGGGTTAACAGGTCAAAACCTGAGAGGAGCCTGGCGCCATGGCGACACCTGTAATCCCGGCCACTTGGGAAGCCAAGGCAGGAGGATTGTGAGTTCAAAGGCAGCCTCAGCAAAAGCAAGGTGCTAAGAAACTCAGTGAGACCCTGTCTCTAAATAAAATACAAAATATGGCTGGGGATGTGGCTCTGTGGTTGAGTGCCCCTGGGGTGCCCCCTGCTACTCCTGGGGAGGAAAACTTTCAAAGGAATGAGAATGGTATTTTCAATGTATTCAAAAAATTAACTTTAATAACACAAAACTTTATATGAAATAAACACAAAAACAATACATACAAAACTTTTGTTTTGAAAATGAAGATAAAATAAAGCAGACCAAAAGAAGAGAGGTACATAAAATTCATCCTTAACAAAACTAGAAAGTCTGAAATGCAAGAAAGAATGAAGAGGGTAAAAATGGCCAGAGAATTGGTAATCAATTATGACAGAAACAAAACAGTACTAATATCCAATGGGATTTTTTTTTCCTTCTTAGAGAAGCACTGTTAATTTTGAAACAAAAGACCCAGAATAAAAACAGTTAGCAATAACACATACACCAGAGTTGGGAATGTCTGGAATTTTTAGGTGTTATATTATCAAGAAGGAGGATAAAGTTAGTAATGAACTTTACACTTTGACAAATTACATATGCATGATATAATTACCAAATTACCAAGGTAGCCACTAAAACAATCTAAACAAAATACAGAACCTTTGAGATAGTAGATTAGGGGGAAATACTCCTTATATTGTTATGTGAACTAAAAAATTTTTTAAGATTCAAAATTTTGGGCTGGGGATGTGGCTCAAGCGGTAGCGCGCTCGCCTGGCATGCGTGCGGCCTGGGTTCGATCCTCAGCACCACATACAAAACAGAGATGTTGTGTCCGCCGATAACTAAAAAATAAATATTAAAAAAATTTTAAAAAAAAAGATTCAAAATTTTTATACAGTTGATCTTCTATATTTTAAAAGTATATAAACCCTTGCATATGGATATCAAGAGACATATACAAAAATATTTAGAACAACATAACAGTAATGGCTGGATTTCCCATTCAGAACCATGAGCCAAATCATCTCTGTTCTTTATAAATAATCCAGTCTGTGGTGCTATGTTTTTACAGCAAAAAAATGGAATAAGACTCCTGAAATGAAATATTACCCTACTTGCAAAATGACTGAAATACCAACACCTGCTATACAGATGATCTTTAAAAAACAGTGGTTCTAGAGCTGGGGATATAGCTTAGTTGGTTGGGTGCTTGCCTTGCATGCACAAGGCCCTGGGTTCAATCCCCAGTACCACCAAAAAGGAAAAAGAAAAAAAAAATACAGTGGTTCTTGGGGGTGGGGTTATGACTCAGTGGTAGAGCACTTGCCTTGCATGTGTGGGGCACTGTGTTCAGTCTCTCAGCACCACATAAATTAAATAAATAAAATGAAGATATTGTGTCCATTTACAACTAAAAAATTTTTTTTGGAAAAGGGCTGGGAATGTGGCTCCATGGTTAAGCACCCCTGAGTTCAATCCCTGGTACCAAAAAAACAAAAAGAAGAAGAAAACATGAAGACAGGTTAAGAATCAGAGACAATTATAATTCTTTAAAATTGAATACAGAGCCACGCTCGGTGGCATACACCTGTAATCTCAGCTGCTTGAGAGGCTGAGGCAGGAAGATTGCAAGTTCAAAGCCAGTCTCAGCAACTTATCGAGGTCCTAAGCAACATAGAGAGGCTCTGTCTCTACATAAAATATAAAAAGAGGGTTGGGGATATTGCTCAGTGGTTAAGCACCCCGGGATTCAATCCCCAGTACCGAAAAAAAAAATTGATTATAGACAATGATGAAAAATTGAAATGTGGAAGCTATAAAGTTCACACATATGAAGTCCTTCACAGGACTTCAGAATCAGAAAGGACCTTAGGGATCCTTTATTCCTGTGCCCTTATTGACTAGATAAAGGGATCAACAGAGGGGCTTTGCTGCTTGCTAAGAAAGCTAACTAGTGAAAGTGCTGGGCTCCCTGCAGCAGTTATGATGGGAGAACATGGCCTAGTTGGGAGACTGTAAATACAATTACGACAGACAACTGCATGTCTGACAGACTGACAAGACCTGGGATTAGCCAGATGGAAGGATATGTCTGTCTTGGACATTTAGGCAGGCAGAGACTGCCATTCAGAGACTATGTGAGCAGAAAGAGATGCTGCTGGAGGAACAATGACAATGTGAAGCAAGACGCTGGTTTCATCAGCCTAGCAAAACAGTGAAACCACAGCCATGGTGAAGTCCGGGAAAGGGACTGCGAAGCAGCAAGAGAAGAGGGCAGCACTAACCTCAAGGGAGGGAAGGAAAGGAACCAATGAATGGGGTCTAGAAAAAAATAGAGAATTTAAGAGAAAAAGTGAAGGAGAAGGAAGTAACCAGCTTAACCAAAAGGGGCAAAGGATTTGTACCAAATAAAACAGGTGTAGAGCGGGGGTTGTGGCTCAGCAGTAGAGCGCTCTCCTCGCACGTGCAAGACCCTGCGTTTGATCCTCAGCACCACATAAAAAAATAAATAAGTGAAATAAAGGTATTGTGTCCAACTACAACTAAAATATAAATATTAAAAAATAATAACGGGGGTGGGACACCATGAATATGGAAAGTTTTTATAAAGCCACTGATGACTTCTAATGTAGAGCAATAATGAACAGGAATCAATGAAGGCCTTCTCAAGAAGCTTGACCATAAACACAGAAGGAGGTTCAAGGACTTACGGACCCCCCTTCCCCGTACACCCATTGTAGCAGACAAGTTAGAGGCTGCTGTATTTAAGATAAGAAGAGCGTGTCCATAACTGGATGGAAGCCAAGAGGAAATGCCCCAGAAAGGCAGGCAGAGCTGAGGGGCAGGGGTCAGCTTGGCTCAGAACTGGAAGGAAAAGGGAAGGACCAGACAGTGGGTGGGGGCTCATAGAACTTTGCTCAGGGGAAATCTGGGAAGTTGAAAGGCTCACACCCAACGGCATGTGAAAATAATGTCCCCAGAGAAGAGGAAAGAGAGGTGAGGGGATTATTGAAAGAATTTGAGAAGAGTCAGGAAAGCCTTAGCCAGAGTGGAAGCTTCCAAGGGTTTTATTCAGTAAAGATAACCCTGTTTCTCCTGGGTATTCATTTTCAGACTTATCACTATGTAAAAATGTTCATTTCAGTTGGAAAAGGACATTCTTCTGCCAACTTTTTTCTCCCTGGCAATTGAGTCTTTATAAAGTTTACAGAAATGTTCCCAATGATCCCAGAGGCAGATCAACAAAAAAAAAAAAAAAATGACATAATTGTCTCTAAATCTCAACAGAAATATGCCTACAAGTCATGCAGGTCCCTAAGCTCCTGGGTTAATGATCTCATGCAGCGACTGGATTTCTTCAATACCTGGGCCAAAGTGGCTTACACTGCAATACATCGTCGGTATGAATGAAAACTGCTTTGTTTCTTCCTTATTTTTGCTAGAGCTTAACAGTTTATGAACTAATTTCACATGCTTGGTCTTTGGGTTCTCAGAATAACATGTGAATTAAGGAGTAGATGAATTCTTGTCTTCCATTTAGGATGAGAAAATGGGGATCTTGGGAGCTGAGGTCCCTAAACTCTGAGACAGAGATAAGGACTAGCAGCCAGAACATTTTTTTCCATTTTTCTACACAGCGTCCTAAGAAACCCGTAGAGAGAAATATAAAGTGATATATGAAAAATTTGGCTACATGTGATTTTTCCATGTATTTTTGGTCATAATAAAAGCAGTGTGAAGGCCTGAGACTAGCTACCATTGACCAAGGGACTCACAGAGTATCAAGCCTCTTTCCAAGAGCATTGCTGTTCCTAACACACCAAGTATCCTAGTAACCCCCATCATCCTATTTCAGAGATGAGGAAGCTGAGTGTATGAAGTAACTTTCCCAAGGTTTCACAAGTAGAAAATGGAAGTATTGAGGTTCGAACCCAGAAAATCTGGTACCAAAGTCTGTGCCAGGCTGCCTCTTAACCATTTAAGTATAAAGGAGTGTTAGAACAAATGCAAACACCAGACCACATCTCTGGGGATTCTTTTGGAGAAGTCTGTAACTCAGAAACAATTGATAAGACTCCAGAAGGCCCAGCCAGGTTCCCCACTGTAATAATGCCCTGTGTTACTCAATTCCATGGCCTTCCAACCAAATCGCTTGTCTTCCTTTTCCCCTTACCAGCTTCAAAGCATACTTGGTGCCTATTAAAGTATAGCACAAGAGTCCTGAGTGGGAGGGAATTGAGTGGGAGGAATGGAGCTGGGGATACAGCTCAGTTGGTAGAGTGCCTGCCTCGCATGCACAAGGGCCTGGGTTCAATTCCCAGCACCACAAAAGAAAGAAAGAAAGTGAAAGGATGAGTCTGGAGGGACTGGAGGAAATGGCCCAGATCACCTGCAGGTATGCAATTATTATGTCCTTACGCACCTCACCTGGTCTGCTTCTCAATAGGTACATGAGATTCATCACATCTTCAAATGAAACTGCTTTATCACCTAGTCAAAGCTTCACATACCTTCCTGAATCAGAGTCTGATTTCTTTGAAGGATTTCCTGCAAGATACTGGCTCCCAGCTTTCTTCTTCCCACAAGGTGAGCATTAGAAACCAGGATCAGCCCTACACTGGGCCCAGTATCTCCACAACTCCTCACCCTCTTCACAAGAGGTTTAGACGACAGCACCTATGCCCTGGCAGGTACCAGGGCCTCTTCCCTCCTCTCTCACTTTCTTTCTTCATCAAAATAGGCTTACCTTTGTCAGATCTCACCTGTACCTTGGCAGGTCACTTTCTCATCTCTAGGCTATGATTCAGTGATGTCAAAGACCCTCCCTGAGACCACTATAACTTAGGAATTGATTCTGTGCTTCAGTTGTTTATTCATTTGTTGATAGATGGCTGAATGCTTGCTGGGACTGGGACCCCACCTGCTCAGCAGAAAAAATTTACCAGGATATTGCCACAATGAGTGATCAGGGATGTACAGGAAGTTGTAAAGAAGCAGTAGTAGACTAGAAGCTTCAGGAGGACAGGAATGGGTCTGTTTTTATTGCTGTCATATCCATAGAACCTAATACTGTTACCGCTGTTTACCGGTGACAACTTGCTTCCCCGAATGCTGAAGTATAACACTAGAGAAGCACACTGAGGCAAGTATAGAGTGGAAAGTAGAAGGCTTTATTAAAGGACAGCAGAAAAGACTTCTCCCCAAGGAAGAAGGGGACCCAAAAGGCAGAATCTGTGGAAGGGGGAGGTCTTCCCTTTTTTAAAGCTAAGGTCTTCTTTCAGCTTTCCCACATTCATGTCTTTTGTTTCCCTTTATCTTGCATGGATAGAATGCAGGTGGGAAGGCCCAAAAGGTGGGAGATAGGTGGGTGGAGGAGTAATCTAAGCAAGAAGGGCCTGGGGCAGCTTTTGATTAGCACTTCCCGGTTTGCTGGGAGCTGCTTCTTTAACACTTCCTTAGGATGGGTACTGGGCCTTGGGGACATTAACATTTCAATTTCCCCAAGTGCTGCTCTGGTTTCCTGGACTCCATTCTCAATAATGGCCTCCATTTTCTTTATTTTATTCAATATTAGACCCGATTTACCTAACTACACTAACTACCTATCTGTAAATCTAGCTTCAATACTCCCCCAGCACCAGCAAAGTTCTGAATAAATATTTGCAGAATGACTAGATGTGTTTCTGAAGGAACATATGAACAAATCAATACTTTTGAAGTATGAAACATGGGTACCTTAATTCAGGGCCTGGAAGGAAATAAATGACTTTTAAAATGAGACTTGAAGGTTACTGCCAGTTAAGTGTTCTCCAGGTGGGGATGGAAGAAAAGGAGAATAATTAAAAGCACTTCCACAGTATTTATGGGGTGCCAGGCACTGTTCCAAGAACTTAGTATAAATTAAGTCATCCAATTCTCGTGACAATCTTTGGAGACTGTTACTATTATCATCCCTATTTTCAAATAGAAAAATCTTGGCCCATATGTTGTATGACTTTAGACAAATAAACAACAAAAATACTGATTAAGCTACGATTTGAACTAAGCCTGCCTGACTTGAAATGTCAAGTGTTCGTCCATTGCCCAAAACTGAGAATAATATATGTATTGGTGATTATTCCAGTCAAGAGTCCAGAGGTAAGAGAGAGGAAAGCAAATTAGAAGAAACCAAATGTTCATTATGATCAGAGCAAAAGACCCACAGAGGGAGAATGGTGTAGGATGAAGTTGGAAGGATGGGTCCAGGAACCCTAAAAGTTGATGCCACCCTGTGACCACGGGAGCTATTTAATGTGTTTCAGGCCAGAAGGGTCATGAACAATAGCTACAGGAAGGAAGAAGGGCAAGGGTGCACTGGAGGAGTACAAGGCCAGGTCCCAGCCATCCAGGGAGTCTGCTTTGCTCAGGGCAAGAACTGGTGGTGCCCTGCAGTAGGGTGACAGTAGGGGACAGCAGAGAAGAAGTTGCGTAGACAGGAATTAGGAAAGAGAACCAACCAGACTCGGTGTTTGAAGTGATGGGATGCAGGAGGGACAGATTGAGCAACTCTCAGGTCTCTGGCATAAACAGCTGAGTGGGTGCGGGAATAAAGGACACAGGGAGAAGAGCTAACTGGGATTAAAATGATGGCCATGTCAAGTTTGAGATGTGTTTGTTGGTTTTCCTGCTGCACATAGCCTTGCTCTGTGTGACCAGGGGTAAAATGACCACCAGCCACTAAGCAACCACAGAGAAAAAAAGCGCCTTCCTCCTCCCAGTGTCCATATGTCATTTTCTGACAAAGATTCTGGCACACTTAGTCTTGTCCTCACTCTGGCCCCATCTTTTTGCCAAGATGGCATCATAAATGGATATAGGATCCAAAATTTATAACTCCCCTATTCCCATAAAAATATGGGGGAACAGGGGCTAGACCTACAGAAAAATCCACGTTCACCTCCACCAGGAGGCGTATGCACTTGCCAGACTAATAGCACAAAGACCTAAGTGAGGTGAGTGCACAGGTCTTGCCCTTATCTCTCTTCCTTCCTGACTCAGCTTCTCCACTCTTCTATCTCCATGAGGGAAGGGGTGTTGCCCACCCCTGAGGGAAGTCCAGAGACTCACAAGGAAATTGTTGGTATTTTTCTTCAAAGCCTTTCTTTCTGCTGTGCTTCAAGACTATGGAAGAGCCCAAGGAATCTCTATGGATGGCCTCACTTTTACCCACCATGTGACTTCTGACACCAGTGACATCAAAGATGAGGAGCTCTCCATAATTATCCAAAAGAAGCTCAACACAGTCAGGAGAGCATTTAAGGTACTGACAGGATTGGAAAGGGTAGTTGTTCATTCCCTCAATGAACCTTTATTCAGTACTTACCACCTGCCAGGTAGGTACCAGAGAGGCAGATAAATAAGGCACAGAGCTCTTCAAGTCCAAATGCCATCCAACTGCGCCCGGCAGCCCACTTATTCCAGAGCTCAGCCATGTGGCAAGCAGAATCTCCTCCCACCCCCAACCAGCACTCAGCAAACACAGTGAGGATGGCCAGGAAGACAGCCCAGGCTGGGAGCGGTGGCCATGCAGCCAGCCATATGCTCCGGGTAATCCCAGCCCTGCTGTGCTCTCACCACCCACTACTTGAACGCTTGTGCTTACTAAGTGCCAATCTGCTCTAGGAATCTACTACTCCAAGATCCACACTCAACCACATTAAAGATGAGCTTACCACATTTCATTGTTTTAAACACCCTGTTAGGATTTTGAACAGTTTGCTCAAAATCAAGAAGGAATCATTGTCTTTTAAATATCAGGGTTTTCCATCTAGAAACATAGTTGTTCCATTTGTTTAGGTCATTTACATCTTTCAGGAAATTTTGTTTTCTCCACATTGAAATTATCTTCAGGTTATTTTCTTAACAGTTTTCTTACAATTGTTGTTTTTTGTGAATAGGATTTGTAGTACTGTACAACTGGCTCTTTGTCATGAGTCTTGTACTTGGGGTTAGTCAAATTTGAGGTTAAGGGCACAGTCTATCAAGACTTCTAACACCAATAGCTAGTTTAGGAGTTTCCCAAAACAAACTTCAGGTGTAATAATTTACTAGAAAGACTCACAAAACTTCCAGAAAGCTCTTTTGTGAAGTTCCTGTTTGAGACTTTAGCCAACTTTTGATTGGCTAGTCTTTGTCATATTGATTTGTTGAAGTTCTTTGTAGATTCTGGAATAAGCCTTTTGTCAGGTTAATATATAGAATTTATCTTCTCTTGGTATGTGACTTTCCTTTTTACTTAGTGTTGTCTTCTGCTGAACAAAAATTATTTGTTGTGTAAGTCTGCTATGCTATATCCATCTCCTTTTTAAGTCCTAAGAAATCTTCCCATCGCAAGGTTACTAAAATCTTCTCTTTTGTTATCTCTGGAAGTTGTATGACTTTACTTTTCATATTTATGCTTCTGATCCACATTGAATTGAGTTGGTGTATTGTATGAGGTGGAGTCAAAGTCTTTTGGGTTGCATGGTAGTACCCAACTGACTCAGTCTCATTTTTCTTTTATTGAAATGATGATCCTTACCCCACTTTAATTTTGTCATAGATCAAATAATTGTCTATCCCTGGGCCTGTTTCTCAGTCACTGATATGTTTCACTGATGTGTCTGTCTTTGTGCCGCAGTTCTATTTTAATTATTGTTGCTTTACAGTATGTATTCATACAAAGTCCTCTAGCTTCGCTCTTCTTGACAGTTGTCAGTTGATTTTTGGAGAATTGACATCTCAGCAATATTGAGACCTTTTTTAATACATTTATTTGTAGATAAACACAATATCTTTATTTTATTTTTTATTTTTTTGTGGTGCGGGGGATCAAACCCAGTGCCTCACACATGTTAGGCAAGTGTTCTACCACTGAGCCACAACCCTGGCCCCAGCAATATTGAGACTTTTAATCTTAAATATTTAGTTTTTCTTTTTATTTCTCTAGCTTATCATGTATTTAGTTCTTCAGTTTCTTTCTAGTACAATGTTCAATAACAAGGTGATAATGGACATTCTTGTCTTTTTCCTAAGACTCAGGGAATAGCCTTCACTATTCCACCATTAAGTATTACATCAATTATAGGCTTCTTTGTAGATTAAGAAGGTTGCCTCCTAGTCCTAGTTTGTCAAAAGGATTTTTTTTTTTAAATCATAAGTAGGTATTGAATTTATTAAACACTTTTCCCATGTCTACTGAAATAATCAGCTAGTTTTTATCCTTTTATTTTGTTAAGGTATAATTTCTAAATTAAGATTGTTTTAAATAAGAATGAAAGCGAAATGTAATGAAGGATCTTTTCGGTATCTCTGGAAATAATCACATGACTTTTTAAAACCCTTATCAATGTGCTTAATTATATCCAAAGATTTACAGTGATCAAATCATCTTAATTATAATATTTTATTCAAAATTTTGTACCAATATTTAAGATTAGCTTATAGGATTCAGTAGTGGGGTGGGGTTGGGGGAACGGAGGGTATATTGTTTTGTTTAGGTTTTACTGTGTGCATTACCGGTTGTGATTTCCTGATTTCCTTAATCTAATTCTATCATCCATCTTTAGAGATCTCATAATTTCTGGTCTACTAGGGACACATCTTGTTTCCAGTGCTGTTATGAGTGTGTCTGGGGATCTGGGGTCATGGGAGGAGGCTAGGGCTCATGCTGTTCGGTCTCTTGCTCCAGTCCTGGTCTTCCTTTTCTTGGCACGCATCAGACTGCACTTAGAAATGACTCAGAGAACATCTAGAGTGATTGCAGGTTGGAAACCTTTTCAGAAGGATGATACTGGGAGATTCCATTCTAGAAAAGACTTAGAAGAGAAGAACTATTTAAAGGGGTGATGCATGAAGAACTAGACTCTAAATCTACTAGAACTCCAAAGGAGTGCCAGCCACGGAGGCTTCCAGGAGGACTCACTGAGCATCAGGGCCTCCACTTGATCCAAATTGCCCATGGTGGTTAGCACAGCATCCATTTGTAGACAGTAAGTGCCCTGTTCCTGGAAGTTTAGGAAAAACAAAGTGACCACTAGGCAAGGATAACAAAGTGGAAGAAATTTAAAGTTCAGATGTGTTTTGGACTTGAAATTTGTCCAATTGTTTATCAATTCATTCACTCAAAAATATGTGTGCAAAACTGTGCTAGCTGTTGGAAATGAAAGATGAACAACACAAAGCCACTGGCCTCCAGAAGGTCAGAGCCTACCTGACCTGTCATGATGGCACCAAGGCCCCTTACCAACCTGCACTCAGCATTTATCGTGTGTCAGAGACGCATAGGCTCTTTACCTGCATTATTTATGAAAAATTGTTAGTTTTATAGGCCAGAATTAAGGTTCAAAGAGCCCAGACATGGCTTTGACCCCATGGCTTTGACCCTGCTCTTCAGCCTGTCCAACACCTTCCTACACAACCCAGCAGACACAACGCTCAGGGAGGCAGGTTGCTCTGGGCCCTCTTCTCATGCCTCACAGGGACAAAGGGGGTGGGCTGCCCTCCCAAACTTGCTTTTTGTCTCTACCCATCTAATCAGATGTTCTCAGTTATTTCTGTTTATCCCATGAATCAGATTTGATTTAGGTAAATTCCTTTCATTCACTTTGGTTAGCTCTTGTGAGAATTAAGTCACCTCATCATGGACTGTTTGCAAATTACTTACATATTATGTCTTTTCTCTGAAAAACCCATGCATTCCATGTCCAAATCACACAAGTATAAACAAAGTCGAATGCATGAGAGTCACTGCTCCCATGTTGTATATGAAAAGACAACACTAGAGTCAACACAGTGTATGAAACAGCCTGTACGTTAAAGTCAAGTCATTACACAAAACAATTCCCAGTAAGTCTTTTATAGAATAAGCCAAAATATGAAGTGCTTTATATGAATTCACCTTGCACCTCGAGGCAGGTCACATCCACAGAGTAGATAGCTGAGTCACCAAGCACAGCACAGGCTGTTCCACACTTCATCTCTGTGCCAACAAGCTGGTCTGGGAGAGCTGTGTCCATCCATCTCCTCAGAGAACTGCCGGACCATAGAAGGCTGAGGCCTCCTGGGCAGCTTGGTGCTCGGCCACTCAGCACCTCAGGTGCAGCACACCTGAAGAAGAGCAGGTGGCTTCAACAGCCCCCAGGCACTCCTGGAATTGGAGCTGCTGGCAACTCTGGTTTTCTGCTTAACACCACTCATCAGAAATTCACTTCACCTTTTATTATTCATTTAATGATTTATTTAATTTCAATCAGATATGATATAGAACCTTCACTGCCTCTTTTAAATTTTCAGAGCCCTACTGAGTAATGTAGCCACCATGGTAGAGGTAGGTGACAAAGTTTGAGCCTAGTAAAATGAGCTCATTTTACAACTGTTCTTGATTTCTCCTAAGAAGCTCAGCTCAGGATTACAATTGTAGAAATATGGGGTTTTCCTGTCTGAAAATACTTGTCAATTCAGGATCAGCACTAGAAGGCAGACAAAAGCCTACAATTCTCAATGCTCAGAATGGGAAAAACTTGGGACAACACACCAGGGATGGTCCCACCTGGGATGGCATCTCCGCAGGGAGTTCCTATTAGGCTGGCAGCTTCTGCCTGGGGACCTGCTGACACCATCTCTCTTCCATCTCAGGGCTTGGATTCCTCTCATGAAGGAGTTCATATTTTTGGCTTATTCCTTGAGGGAGCACGATGGAATCATGAACAAAATATACTAGAAGACTCGCTGCCTCTTGAAATGTGTTGTGACTTTCCCGACATATACTTTATGCCAACAAAGGTAATCACCCAGCTGTTCATCAGGAAGTCCTGATCTTCTAAGCTCCCCCTCACTAAGACACACCTTTCCTCCTACTCCCCGGTACCCGCAATCTCAAGAGGGAATTATGATAGCTTCAGACCTCGCACGTTTAAAATAGCCCCGAGATTGCTAAAATCTGAAACAGATGCTGTATTAACATCCAATGTTATTTCTCTGTACTATAAAGCCATGGGAATTCCTCTAAATTAAATTCCCCACGTGCAAGTACATTAACTTATGCATTCAATCCTCACTGTATCCCCTGGACTTCATGTAGGGAAAATGTGAGCTAACTGGTTTTGAACTATGCAATTTGATTATTGGATTTTTTTCTCTTTCAAGATTTCTACTGAAACACCCAATGCTTCTAACCAGACAGATTCAGAACTCTATACTTTTGAATGTCCAATTTACCAGACACCTGAGAGGTCAAGAATTTTTAACACTGGTACTAGTCTACCAACAAACTTTCTGACATCGGTGTATTTATCAACGGCGAAACCTCCTAGTCACTGGATCACCATGCAGGTGGCACTGCTGTGTGAGAAGAATGAATGAAAAATAAACTTCCATACCAAACCATCTGAAGTTTTGACTCTTTATGCTGTTCAGACCCTCGCATGTCATCAACACCCTTCCTAATGATAATGAGTGGTCAGCCAGACTGGACAGGTGCAGTCTCTTTCATCTGTAGGTGAGGACATCAATGTGTGGGGGAATCTTAGAACTGCTTTTTGTTCTAACCTAATGCTCCATGTCTGCAGCTGGGCTCTCGAGCAGGTCAGCATAACCTGGAACACAGCAGGTTTGACTTGAAACCATGGTACCCAGCAAAGTTATTAGGGCATATTTCTAAAAAGCTTTTAACTCAAGTTAGTGGTTTGTGTTTTATATAAAATGCAATACACATCCTTTGGAATACTCTACACTACTGGCCTACAGACTTCTAAAACAAAATGGAAGAGCCTTCCTTACTTAAAAGAAATGCAGCCTTGGTTCTGACCTCACTAGACTACAAAAACAAATCATGAGAATTCCATAAACAGGATTGATATATCTAAATGTGTTTCTATGGGAAGAATCTCCTTAACTGTACCCTATAATTGTAACTATCATTTTGGAACACTTTGGAACACTAACAAGAATTCCATTATAATCCTCAGACGCCCTGCTCTGTACCAGGTGGGCATGCCAGCCAAATTTTACAGTTTAATAACAGCCAGTGCTGAGACTAAACTCACCCAGGTTTGCATTTCTAAAAGGAAGGACAGCTATAATTCAAGGCCTCATTTTACTATCACTGGACTTTGGCAATGGACATACCGAAAGTCACACATGAAGATAACAATCCATTCTCTAACATAAGGAGGTGGAAGGGTGGGACTTATACCACAAACTGGACTCATAAACAGCCACAAAGTGTTAATATGTACTTGCTTTCTGGCCTAGGAAACTATACTGTCTAAAAACAACAGTAGGAGCATAACTATAGAAAAGAACTATAAGACAGTCCCTGTCTCGTAGGAACCAAGGAGAAAATGATAAAGTGTACAATGTTACCAAAAGATAGAAGGTGGGGTCTTATTAGTTGCAATTCATTTGCTAAAAGTTTTTTAAATTATCCAGGATTTGTTAAAAACAACCCATACTTTCTGGAAACCACCAATACACAAGGCCTTTTCTTCAAACAGTACAAAATTAAAGACCTTCAAGATATGAATCCTGTGCTAGATTTTTAATCAGCACAGATTCTAACACACACACACCTTCTGCCACATTATGGGATGACAGGAGGAGGAATGAAGAACTGACTCCGTCTGATTTCCTCACTGAGCTCAGCCTGAGTGCTGCATTATCAGCTGGAAACCCAAATGGGCATCAGGCACTGTCAGACATAAATGCCTCTTTCTTAAAGGATGTACTGTCTTTAAATAAACACAAATGCCTCTATGATTAATAGCTATTCATTTGAAGGTATTATTTTAGTTTTTAGCATTTCTCAAACTGCAAATCCTAAATACACAACCATTTTCCGGGAGTTACCCACTCCCTCACCACTACCCTTTCAAGCTCTAACATTGTGACAGCTTCAATATAAACAGCAACTGGCCAAGGGACCCAGTTTGCCATTTGGATGCCCAGTGATCCAGGAAGGTCCCAGAGGAATAATCCTAGAAAGAGCAGGGGGCGGGGAGGGTGAGTGAAGGATTTGTCTTGGTGACAATAATCCCAAAGTTGCAGGCAAAAATAAAATAAGGATCAAAGTAATCAAAGCAACATTTTTATTTTAAATTTTATTTCCAACTTAAAACTTCATTATAAAGCTTGTCAAAAAAACATGTCAAAAGCAAAATTAAACCAAACTGTAGCTGATGCCCAAGCACTGCAGTACTCATCTGATAACAAACCTTTTTCATTGCCAGGAAAAGAACTGAATGTCCTCCATCCTCCCCCAAAACCTCCCTGTGATCCAGCCCAGAACCTGCTAGAACACCACTTTCCAATACTAGGAGAAAAGCATAACTTAAAAAAAAGGCAACAAAAAAATTTGCTTGCATACATCAGTACTGATAAAACACTGACAATTTCACCAAAGCAATGTTTAAACATTACAGGATGCAGAATGCTAGAGAAAACCAACTCCATGATCACATTAACATAAGCTAGGTTATAGATACTTCAAATTGCAGGGTAGGATGAACACTGCATATCTAAATGGCTCATATATAAAATGTAGAATTAAAACCCAAACATACACTGTAAGTATTACATTCCCCTATGTTTAAGATACTGAGAACAATTAGTTTTTAATACAAAAGTTTGGTGAATTTGCTACTGTTCCATTATAGGACAATTAATAATGAATGAGACTACATCAACTTCACTAGAATTTAAAGGTTAAATTTCCTTTATGCACATCTATTAAAAGAAGCAATTTTAAGTTAACGCCTTGTTTTCAGATAGCACTCCTTTCAAGGTTTGTGGACCTAAAGGACATGTGGACAAAATACAGTATAAACTGCATGAGCTAAACAGTAGCAAAATCACTCTTCAATTTAAATGAATAGTAGCAAAAACACTGTTGAATTTTAAAAGTCAAAAAAATATATAAAAATAGTAGCCTTAAATGGCAAATTTTCGAACACCAATGTTTGTAAAAAAAATGTTTAAATAGTAATGTTTCTCCAAAAATATATATTTATTCTATTTTTTCTATTTGTAAGAGTTTATAAAGGCAAACACACACCTGCAATTGAGGTAGCAAAGCCAAATTCACAAACTTTGGATTAAGAAAAAATACCTTTCCTATGTTTTAAGAGCATCTTCTATACAACATTAAATGAATTCTAATTGCTTCAAAATTTTTAATTCACATGTATTACTTTACAAAACTTAATTTAAAATACTGAAAATGTTTTTGTTAAAAAGCTACTTTAGTCCTGACAATTATCTCACATTCAAAATACTGTACAGAAAAATCTGAAGTCACCATATATTACATAAAAATAAGCTATGTATGTACATTTTCAAATGCAGTTTCAGAAGTTGAAGTTAAGCCAACTGCTACCAATGGGCCTCTTTAAACAGTGTCTGCTCCTAACCTGCCATCACTCTCCATGTACAGCGAATCCCTTTAAAAATCACATAACTTGTAAATGATTTAAAGAGAAGCAAATGAAATTGTTTTCTTAATGCAATGAAACACAAATGTATTCTAAATGGAACAGTGTTTTCACTTAAGAAAAACCAACTGGCAAAAGGGAAAAAAAAATCAAAATTTGGAATTAAAAACTATAAATATCAATAGTATTCTTTTCAGTGCATTTAAGACTAGCTTTGTTTTTTTTTTTTTTTTTCAAATTTTTAAGGATTGAAAATTTCCTATTAAAAGCAAATTCTAACATTGTTATTTGTAAAGTTCCTGACATTGTTATTAATTTAATAAAAATACACATGGCTATATTAACAGACATACTACTTGGCTCTAGAGTCCTGACTCAAAACTTACAGATCCTGTCAGTGCAATGAGTTTGGATTTTTTTTTCCTTGTTTTCACAAATGGAAGCCTAAACAATGGGAGCATTTTTAATCACCAGAACAGAATCAGTAAATGTACGGGAAGATGCGGTAGGGCACGCGCTGGCAGTATTTCTCCCACGCCAGGCCGTACTTCTTCTTACACTGGTGCTCATCGCGTGCTTCTCGGTGGACAAGCAAAATGGTGAAGTAAATCACATAGAAATAAGGCAGGATGTGATTAAAACCTGTGGAAAATAACAGTCAAAAGCATTGGACATTTTTATTTTCCCTACACCGCAGTTTTTCCTGCCTTTCCTCAAATTCTGTAAGAATCACAGTTTTCCAGAATCTATGTACTCTATGTAGAAAAAAACCAGGCACAGTTTAAAACTCAAAATTTTATTTGTAGAAGTTCAAAGTAAAACTTCAGGCTCTGTGAATTCCAATTCCCCACAGAAGCGGGGTAAATAAGTTGTTGCATGGACAAAAAACCAGAACCCAGCTCCGGAGAAGCTCAGCTGAGGCAATCCCAACCCACCACTGTCAGCAGAAGACTCACGCTGACCCCTGCCCACTCTGTCCCAACTAAAGACACACACACATCTTTCAAAGGGCTGAAATGCTTACCACAAGGCAGGGACCACGCCAGGGCCATGATGAGATCACCCAAGTAATTGGGGTGGCGAACAAAGCCCCACCATCCAGAAACTAGAAGATTTTTTCCCGTAGAAGTATGAATGGTTTTTAAATCTATATAAAAACAAAAATACATTTTTAATGATCTCTAAAAAAGAGACATAAAATCTTCATTTAATATACATCATACAAATATAAACTACTACTTACGAGCAAGCTTTGGATTAGTGGGATTTTTCCGGAATTCATTCTTCTGAGAATTTGCACATCGGAAGATTACATATCCACAAACTGTAATTTTAAAATAGTTTTTTGTTAATTTAGATATAACCTGATACATAAAATTATCTGTAATTTCTCTCAGAAATTATTTCAGGGCTCTGAGGAAATGTTCAAAGCAGAGAACATTCTGATTTTTACAAACAATTTGAAAACTCTCAAGCCCAGAATGTCAAAAAGCAACTCTTCTGAAATCTCTCTCATTATATACCTTAAAGGCAAAATGCAATCACATCCCCAAACAAAATAAAATCTAAGAAAGCCCACGACAATAAAATCAGTGCTAGAGTTTGGTGTAATCAAAATTATATGCTATCTGTTAGTTTTGATACCTAACATGAACACTTTATTAATAAAACACCAGCTTAGAACCAGTACCACTTCAAATCTATGTGGAATCCCACTGCAAACCTACAAGTTGGTAGCTTTATTTAAATTTCAAAATGTTGACATCAACAGGCCCTGACTTACCTATTGTACTGTCAGTCCTGAATAAATAAAAATACGTCTATTCCGTATTTTTAGCTTAACTGTAAAATATATAATACTGCTTTGAATAACACCCAGGCACACTTGATACAGATAACCAAACCAACGGTGAAACCAAATCTTTTTTTTTTTTGGTACCAGGGTTTGAACCCAGGGGTGCTTAACCACTGCCCTTTTATATTTTATTTAGAGACAGGGCCTTGCTAACTCGCTGAGGCTGGCTTTGAACTCATGATCCTACTGCCTCAGCCTCTCAAGCTGCTGGGATTATAGGCATGTGCCACCAAGCCAGACAAAACTAAATTTTACAAATCACAAACAAAGATTTCTTCTTTTACCATGGACACTGATTAGGCTAGCAAAACTAGCTATAGATAAATGAAGTTCAATGCTTATCTTGCACAGCCTCTGGTGGAGGAGTTTAATAAATGATTTAATGACAAAGGACTGAAGAAAATCCATCCTGAAGTGAAATGTATGACTGGGCCTGGCAGGCTTCCAGCCAAAGCTAAACTGGACTCCTCACTTCCCAAACTCGCTTCCCTCTCCCCACCACTCACCCTGCTGACATGCTCCCTGTCCATCTCCATTCCATTATTTTTTTCCTAGCAATAGACCTTTCTGGCAATGGACCTTTATTTTCCTTATTTATGTGTGGTGCTGAGGATTGAACCCAGTGCCTCACGCGCTAGGCAAGCTCTGCCACTGAGCTACAACCCCAGCCTGTTCCCACTAGTCCTCGGTACCTAAAACTCCAAGCCCCACACTGGCGCTCACCCACATGCGTCTTTTCTCCTGTGAGAATACTCTGAGCTTTCTGAGGGCAAGACCAATCTTCCCATTTTTAAAATAACGACTCAGAAGAGTAGGCACTCAACAGAAAAAATAAATCATGATTCAAATTTTTAAATTTTAAAACAAGATGTTTTGTTTAAATATTATGTTTAGAGACCTACTAAAGAACAGACGCATGAAGCATCCATTGTCTGCACAAGATGCAGAATCTTTTTATTACTCATCCATCACAAATCACTTCAAACCTGAGCTAATCATGACCATTTAAAATGGCACATTACAAACAGGTAGATACCAGGGCACAGCAGACTTGGCCCACAGCACATAGTTACCCAGAAGCTGAGCTTAATACTCACGTTTCAGAGCAATAATCCCAGCAGCTACAGGCCAAGATACCTCATGAGGGTGAGTGACTAAGTAAAAGGCTTGGAAGCTATAGATAAATGGAACCCACACCAAATCTCCAAAGGCCAACATAAATCCAAACCCATCGTGGATGATGTCCATGGTCGTCAACACGGCTTCCTGTAAGGACATAGACAGGGGAAGGAAAGAAAAAGCTTCCAAGTTTAAAGAATTCAAATACTGTGCTAGTACTGTCAAATATGAAGGGCTCTGGGAGGACACACCAACCAAAATTTTGTTAAAAAACAGGGAGCTATGATTCCCCTGGCCTGCACTCTGCTGTGCTCTACCCCTAGTCCGCAGCCCTGTAACAGCAGACCCCAAAGGGCCCCTCCACCCACTTTCCCCTCCTCCAACCACAGATCAGCCTTGCCCCCTGCAGCCTTCCTCCCTCCACTTCTCAGATGCCCCTGCTACTTTACTTGTCCAGTCTCTCTCCACTGAACCATAACCCTCCAAAAGTGGGGACCATGTTTTCATCTTTGTCACCCCAGCACAACATGGAGAAGTGTTCAAAATGTGTCTGAAGAAGGAATAATGAAATTGCCAGTTCCCTTTGTTTCAATTCCAGGGGCACCAATCTAATTTCTGATCATCACCTGGCTTTTCTTTCCTTCCTTCCTCCCCGCCCCACTCCTCTTCATTACTGGGGTCTGTACTCAAAAGCATTCCACCACCAAGCTACATCCCCAACCCTTTTTCATTCCAAGACAGGGTCTCACTAAATTGCCAAGTTTGCAATCCTCCTGCCTAAGCCTCCCAAGCAGCCCACCCCATCTGGCTTCTCATATGCATTTTCCACAGAAGAAATAAGCTACCTGGTAACATGGTCAATTGCTTCACCCTCCTGGTAAATTAACAAAAGTGCAATCCTCTCTGGGGGGTTGTCTAGCATGAGCATATTGCTAGAGCCAGATCACCTCAGGACCTGGACCCAAGCAATCCAGACACCTCCAACATCAAACTCACCCAGCCTGGCGAAGGAGACCTCTAAACTTCAGTGTATGCTCCTGATGTAGAAAGATTAGCTAGTACAAGCTCTATTGAAGGATCTGAGTTCTAGTTTTAAAAGAAAAGAGTGATACCTCAAGAGCTTTATTTTGTCCCTAGAAAGAATGCAAAAAAGATATCAACCCTCAAGACCTGGATCTGGTCTCGGGTTCAAAACAGGATAAAGGCGATTCTTTTAAAAAGGGACCAGACAAAAGCAGATGCGGATAACAGCCAGGGCCCAAGAGGGTGGAAGTAAGAAGGACCAAAGCCTAAGCACCCAATGCCAGGTGGGCAGGACCTCAGGGGCACCCCTCCTGGAGCCTCAGGGCAATCCCAAGACAAGCTCCTCCTGTCGTGTGTACTTAAATTGGCATTCTTGGTTTTTCTTAAGGTGAGGCAGTTTCGTATAGAGGAATTTATACCAACTGACCTTTCAAGAAAGCTATTAAGCATCTGCTAATTACCTGTGGCTGAAGAAAATCATAAAATCAAGTCCCTTCCTGGAGAAGCTTGACAGCTGAGACAAGAAGATACACAGCGAACAACCTCCCAGCCCAATCCCCCACCCCCGGGCTCTGTTAATGTTGCCTTAAAGAGCTTTGCCTTAAGATGCAAAAGATTTCCAAATCTACCACAAGACAGAAAGCATGAAGGAAGGGGCTGGGCATACAGCTCAGTTGGTAGACTGTCTACCTCACATTCACAAAGCCCTGGGTTCAATCCCCAGCACCACACACACACAAAACAAAACAAAAAGAAGGAAGAAACTAGAAGGAATCATTACTGACAACCAATCAAAAACAAATCTGAGGTGAGATAAAGCAAAAGTGAAATATCATTTATGAAATGTAATCTATGTGCTCCTCAGGAGCTACTACATCACAGCAGACAGACCTACACTGGCAATACCAAGAGTTACTCTTTTAAATTCAAAAGCACACTTTATTTGGGGTGGATCTGGAATTCATGCTAAAGGACTTGAGTATCAAAGGCCATCACCATCTTCAGAGCGCACAAAGCTCTGAGCAGAGTCTATGCGAAGGGGTGGGGGAGTTCAACAACAACCTGTAACCAGGGGTAACATCAATCCCTCTACTTATAAATGAGGTTTGTTGAACTTCAAAGTGGTCCTAATCCTCCTAAAGAAAAGGGGGCTAGGGTGTAGCTCAGCGGTAGAGCACTAGCACTTGCACTTGCCTAGCAAACGGGAGGTCCTGGGTTCCATCCTCAGCACCACATAAAAATAAATAAATAAAATAAAGGTACTGTGTCCAACTACAACTAAAAAATAAATATTTTTCTTTAAAAAAGATGAACAAGAGGATTACCAAAATATCAATACCAAACTTTCAAACTCACTCTTTATGGTTCTGCATGGAAAGCCAAAATTAAAGATCAGCCTCAGGAGAGGGTAAGGAAGGGGAGAAGTGCCGATTCCAAAGGAGAGGAGATTTCTCTCCAAAATGTCAGCTGAGTGTCATAAAAACTTATTTGGGGACATAAGAATGTAGGCCTGCCAATTTTGTTTTTAAAACTGAAAGAAAACTTGTAATATGGAGAAGGTGATTGCAAAGATACCAATAAATATGATAAAAATATATCTAACATAGGGCTGAGGAAGAAATGCTTTCTAAAAGAAATATGTTCAGTTGAGACAGAGAAGACCAGCAAAACATTTACCAGCCTTCATGCCACAGAAATCATTAGTGGCCTATCAATTATGAGAATGGCCACAAGTTGGAAACAACTTTTGAAATAAAGCTGGTCTCCTCGATGTATCTCGATTTCTGATTTTATAATCCATCTGGTTAGAGCCTCACTTTCTATTTTGAAATGTTTCAAAATAGAAAGTGAGGCTCTAACCAGATGGATTATAAAATCAGAAATCTTCCTCTTTAGCTTCCTCTTGACAATCCCAAAACACCATTCTAATTAAATGATTACCAATTACCTCTTGACAATCCTAAAACACCATTCTAATTAAATGATTACCAATTTCCATGTGATATAGTAATTAAACAGTTAAATTTTAGTTATGTGAATCGGCCACTACTCAAAAAAACAGATGCCAAGATCTACCAATTTTAAATACTTACAATATTTTATTTTTAAATAAACGCTTGCTGACTCACATGGATGTGTGGCCAAAAGCCTAGAAACCTGGCATCAGCCCTGCTCAGTGCAGCACCTCCACGCCCTCACACAGTGGCACTTCCCACCACCTCACAGCAAGCTGGAGGAGGCTGGATTCCCCCCCTTTGTGTGCAGACAGCAAGACTCCCAGGGGTCAGGTCATTCACCCACTGTCAAAGCCACCGGACTCCAAGGCCTGGGCTCCTAAAATTAATTACCTCGTTCCAGAGGGCGTCCACCACATACAGGAGCTGGAAACTGTTAACCAAAATCATTGCCAAGGATGGAGCAGCACGGTTCTGTACTTTCATTTCAGCCAAAAGCATCACTAAGTTAATAACCACCTGAAATAAAAGAGGGGAATATTGTCTCAAAGGACATTCCCAGAGATGCCAAGCACTACTCAGAGGAAGAAGGAACTTCCCAGCCGAGAAGCCCAGCAGACACTGCCCTAACCAAGAACCCTCCACTGGGGACGAGGTATCAATACCAGGAACCCCTGGCCACAATGCACTGAGGATATAATGTCACTTCTGTGCTGCTCTTGCCAAAATGTATAACCTCACTCCAAACATGAGAAAATACTGGACTAACCCAAACGGAGGGACACTTATAAAATAACCAACTAGTATTCTTCAAAAAACTGTCTCTCACTAGAGACAAACAAAGACTCAGCAACCACTAATGTTAACTTGCTGTTACCGATCACCATACTGTGGTAGATCAGATGTTAACACTATGGGAAGGGGAATGAGGACAGCAAGAGACCTCTTTATTTTCATAACTCTACTGCAAGTTTGAAATTAGGCTTTTTTTTTTTTTTTTTTTTTTTTTTTTAGGGCCAGACACAGTGGTGCACACCTGTAATACCTGTGGCTTTGGAGGCTGAGACAGGAGGATCAAAAGTTCAAAGCCAGCCTCAGCAACAGGGAGGTGCTCTGCAACTCAGTGAAACCCTGTCTCTAAATGAAGTACAAAATAGGGCTGGGGATGTGAATCAGTGTTCGAGTGCTCCCAAGTTCAATCCCCTGTACCAAAAAAAAAAAAAAAATAGGCTTTTTTCAAAAAGAGAAGGAAAATACATTTTTTCTTACATTAATTCATCTACACTCTCACTTTCCTACATAAAGGTAAAATGATTTCAATAAAAATAAAATGAGGCGGCTGGGGATGTGGCTCAAGCAGTAGTGCGCTTGCCTGGCATGCGTGCGGCCCAGATTCGATCCTCAGCACCACATACAAACAAAGATGTTGTGTCCGCCAAAAACTAAACAATAAACATTAAAAAAATAAAATAAAAAATAAAATGAGGGGCTGGAGTTGTGGCTCAGCGGTGGTGTGCTTGCCTTGTAGATGCAAGGTGCTGGGTTCAATCCTCAGCACCACATAAAAATAAATAAACAAAATAAAGATATTGTGTCCATCTACAACTAAAAAATATATATATTAAAAAAATAAAATGAAATGAAAGGAGCTGGGGCTGTAGCTCAGTGGCAGAGCACTTGCCTAGCACAGGTGAGGCACTGGGTTCGATCCTCAGCACCACATTAAAATAAACAAGTAAAATAAAGGAATGCTATCCATCTACAACTACAAAAATTTTTAGAAAAAGAATTTTAAAAAATAAATAAATAAATATAAAGTGAAAATATTACAGAAAACACTTTGTGTTAAATAAACAAAATATGGAAAGCTATAATTATTCCTAAAAACACAGTGCCTACTTCTTACTTTAAAATTATCTACATTTCTTTCTAAATGCAAGAAAAATTTCTATTATTAAATTTAAAAAGTAAAAAAGGACATACCCATCCAATCAATCCGGGACGCAATTCACAAAAGTATTTGAGATCAAAAGCACCAATTCGAGGATTTAATTCACGGCCAATGAAGAAATCATAGACAGCATTTCCTGAGAACGGAAAAGATTTTACCCAAACGGTGTTCCAAACGAGGCTCTAAAATCTCATAGCCACCTATTATCCAGGGGTCCCAATTCAGCTGTCTACAAGAGCCTAGGAAAGTTCTGGTGGTAAAAGGTAGGAGGATCCCACAGTACGCAGGGAGCTGGGGATGCAGCCTCAGCAGAAGGGCACAGACTACACCCTTTGAAGGCCCCCATTTTGAAGGAACCAGAAGTTCTTTAAATGTACAATTTTTTAAAATAAGCAACTTTATTAAAAACGCTTAAACAGTTTAGGTCAGAATCAACCAAAGTATTGACTATTTTAGACAAAATAATGTTATAAATTGTGATTCTCAAAAGTTTACAAAAGTATTTATTGTCATCAAACAACTAAAGGAACAGAAAAGTATAAGAGAAAAAAATTAATATTTTCTTCTAAATTCATTTTTCTTTAGCTTTTTTTTTTTCCATCTTTTTGTTTTTTCATATTTCTCTTCTTTTCCCATAAAATGAAGCTAGAAGGGAAACGTGGGGGTGAGGGGGCAGTCATCTATTCAAGTCTAGAAATGGCTGCAGAGGGCTCTGGCATTCATCTAACCCACGATTCACCACTGCTCACCAGCGCTGGCAGGAGACAGTTCATCCTTGGGTGCTTTCCAAGAGCGAGCGTAGAGGTAAATACTCAAGATCACTGAAAAAATAGTGGCTACAAGGGCAAACTGAAGGAAATGGTTGTACACATAATAAAGCTCAACACCCCAGAAGAGAGATGTTCCGATGACTGCAGATGTCAACATAAATGCATAGAATCCTTTAAGAGAGAAAAAAATGGGATGGGGGGTCATATTAACCCAGGGCTCACATAAAATTTACATCGTTATAAAACAATGCAATGTGTTGGTTTTGGTTCTGGGGTTTATTTGGTTAGTTTGGTTTGAACACAGTGTCTCATTATGTTGCCCAGGCTGGTCTGGAACTCTAGAGCTCAAGAGATCTTCCCACCTCAGTCTCTGAGTACCCTGGCACCTGGCTAATGCAGTGTCACTTGTCTTACTTTCATGATTCTGACTAAATAGACACAAATCTACAAATAAGCAATATCTGAGGCGTAATCCTCAATACCATAACTCTTGTACAATTTTTCAAATATTTTAGCATATTTATTATTTTTCATTATAAGCAATCATTATCTGCTTTTAATTAAGGGAAAGCTGAAGTTCACAGAAATTCACTGTTAAGAATCTCAAAATGCAGGGCTGGGGTTATGGCTCAGTGGTAGAGCGCTTGCCTAGCACATGCAAGGCCCTGGATTCAATTCTCAGCACCACTTAAAAATAGATAAAATAAAGGTATTGTGTCCAAATACAACTAAAAAATTAAAAATATTTTTAAAAAAAGAATCTCAAAATGCATTTAATACAAACTCTCAACCCAAAATCAGATTTTTTATTTTATTTTATTTATTTATTTATTTATTTTGGTGCTGTAGAATGAACCCAGGGCCTTGTGCATGCAGGGCAAGTACTCTACCAACTGAGCTATATCCCCAACCTCTAGATGGCTAAGTATTAACAGAGCTTGGCCATGCACACATTTTAAAATCTAATGTCATTACTGAATAATAAGGCAATTTTAGTTGCTGTAAAATTATAAGTATTTATACTTGAATTAACTTGTCAATAACGGCTTCCAAAGGTTTTAGTCATATTCTATCATCTAGAACTAACATTCAAGACCCCACCCTCAAAGTGCAATCAAACAACCCTCTGGTAAAGTTGGGATGTGAGGACCTAGCAGGGACATTCACCCACACAGCCAGATTAGAAAGCAGCCTTGAGACTCCTCGAACTAGTCCTGCTGCCGCTGACCCATACAGAGAGACACCGTGAACTATTTTGTCTTTTGGCTGGAGAAATAGTTTTGCTTATGGGAGCCGAGTGCCTGAAAGCTAAGTCATCAAATTGGATAAACATTCAAACACAAAAAAGAAGCAGACCTTATTTATACTAGAATTCTAAAGTCAAAAGCTTTCATAAAGTGAAAAAGTCATTTCTAATTTATTTACTACTTATGTCCTCATTAGTTTATTCCCACGAATATTTTAACTTTAACTTTTAAATATATTCATTCAACTCCCATAAAATTTAAAAGAAAAGAAATGGTGGATTAAAGCAGTTTTTTTGCTCTCTAGCTATGTGGATTAAAAATAATTATTTGAAATTTCTTAAGTGGCAAAATCTTATGAAAAGAAATTTCTTAATACTGCAACCAGAATAACCAGAAGAGGAAGGTTTTTTCCTTTTTATTAGAGCATTATAGTTATACACAGTAGCTGAGTTCATCTTTTTAAAATGAAATACAAATGGAAATATCATCTCCTCTACTTCAATCTCCTCTTCCTCCCCACCCTTTCTCTCTATTCTCCTCCTATTTCTTTGTGATATCTGATTCCCCTCCCTTTTTCCCTTATTTTACTCTAGCTTAGAGCAATCGTTCCTAAGGGATCAGGCAACTAGACCAGAACTCCATGTCCAAGTGCTAACTAAGTCTCTGTGTGACACCCCTCTAAGGGAAGGAAACAAAAGCAAAACAGCATCACTTAGAAGGAAATAAACTGTACCCTAGAAAGAAACCCACAGAACACTAATATCCTGAGACCTGATAGCAAAAAGTAAACCCATCTTTCCCCAGACTCCACTTCACTGGCTGGGCACACACAACCAAAGAGAAGGGGAGTGTCACAGATTCTAAAATTTGTTCCATTAGCAAGGAGTTTGGTGAAAGCAAACAAAAAGTCTGCCAGCATCAGCAAACAAGTTTTAAGAACCCACCAGTATCTGGCACTGAGCTACAATAGATGCTTCTCATGACATTAAAATGCAGGAGGCATCTAAAATATCTTTGCTTCCCTTTTAGAACCCAGTAAAGTGATTTCAGATAGACTAGATGCTGGATAAAGCACTAAACAAAAAATATCCAAAGTTAGAAAAAAGCATGGACAGGATAAAAAGACATTCAAACAGATACAGATAAGGGCTGGAATCATAGCTTAGTGGTAGAGCACTTGCCCAGCACGCAAGAGGCCTGGGGTTTAATCCCCAGTACCACACACACAAAAATATATACACACACAGACCAGTTCCTGACTTAAGTGGTTAGACTTACAATTTTCCCACCTTACATGGTACAAAAGCAAAAAACATTCAGTAGAAACCATATTTCCTAAATGGATCTCTTCCCAGGCTAGTGGTGCTATTCTCTTTGGTGCTAAAGTGTGCCAGCAAGCCAAAGCTCCCAGTCAGCCAAGCATCACAGGGTGAATGACTGCCAGGCTCCAGTGGACTGTAACTAAGTTAGGATGTTAGGTAGATTTGATGTATTAAATGCATTTCTACTTCCACTATTTTCAACTTAAGATGGGTTTGTGAAAACATAACCACATCTTAAGTTGAAGAGTATTTGTAATATAGTTCCCAAGAAAATAAAAACACTCCATTTAGTCTAGTAAAACACTCATTAAAAGATTACGACATAGACATGCCCTAAAATCAAGTTAATGGTACTTTATCAAAGTCTTCAAATGGCCAAGTTGGACTGATCCCCTCAGTATATACTCCTACACCACGGGAGGCACCCAGCCAACAGGGGGCGACATCTGCCCATTTCTCAAACTGCTACGTAGGACCACTTCATCCTGCCTTAGTGCCCACATCTATGAGCACCCACTAGTGCCCACTCATCTACTGGCACCAAGAGAGCAACAGGGAACACAATCAAGCCTCAGCCCACACAACTACATTCTAGCGTGGGGACCCCAAAGAACAGATAAATACATTGATGTGGGAAGGCAAACTGCCAAGAGAGAACAATAAAATAGGGCAAGGGAAAGAAAGGGACCTAAAGGCTTCTCTGAGCAGAGATGTAACAAAAGTAAAAAAAAAAGTAGCTATCAGACATTTGGGGAAAAGTTTTCCAGGCAAAGGCACAAATTCAAAAGACAGTTCAGACCCAGGCAGCTGGAACCAAGTGAGCAGGGGCAGGAACAGCTCCCAGGGTCAGAGTGGCCAAGATGCCCACACCAGTAAAGGGCTTCTCTCAGGCCATGGGAGTGCTTCAAATGATGAAACCCTAGACAAGTACAGTATTTTAAGTAGTGCTAATGAGGCTAAGAAAACTAAACTGTATATTGGTATGTTGTGTGCGTGTACAAATATGTAACAACAGAGTAGAGCCAAAGCACAGTCCTAATCATTTAAAAGGATAATGTTTTTTTTTTTTTAATATAACTTAAGATGTACACAAAAGTAATTAAAGCTGGACGGTATAAAGGTAGGGTTCTTGTGTGAGAGTGCATAATAATAATGATGATCACAAAGGATTCTAGAGTCACAGGTTTGACTTGAGTCAATCTGAGCCTGATCTCAGACCTACAAATCTACCTAACCTCCTCCATAGATTAACTCAAGCTGTTTTTCACTGACATGATTGAGTTACTGACTTCATGGTTTTCAGAGTCTGGCTGAAATACTAATTCCTTTTGTGCTAATAGTTTACAAAAAAAAAAGAAGAAGTAATGCTTTTCCTGTCTTGTTCACTGTTGTCTTAGCATGATCCCTGCCATATGATGCCTTGACTAGTTACCCACCAACTGCCACCATGGACCTCTGGTCTGCCCTGATTACTAAAAACTAATAACTGTCCATGCCTCACCTGATAGAGAACAATGACTCTGGGTCATTTCCAGCAAGAACAGCTTAGAGATGTTGTTGCTCCCTTTCCATAGAAATGTAGAAATTGACAGTGGGGAAATGTAACAGTGGTCCATTTTATGCTTTGACTATAACCCTTGCTGCTCTGCCACTGTAACATTTCTCTCCTTCTTGCCCTCTTGCTCCTCCTCCTCCCTAATTTTTCCCCCTCCCTAATGTCAGGGCAAACAGGTTACCTTTCTTCCCCATCCTAGACAGAGTTATCTGTCCTTGAGCATACACCCACCACTGGAATGAAGTAACTCAGAAGATCACAGAAATGACTATCTTCCAAATTAACAAGTGAATTATACCTCTGGACAGACAACTGTGAAATGTAGCCTTTGAACCACCTCTTTAAAACAAAACCCTTCTTGGGGCTGGGGTTATAGCTCCACAAGGCCCCGAGTTCGATCCCCAGCACCAAAAAAAAACCCTTCTCCCTGATGGGCAGAATCACAGCCTCTGGGACAGGAGGCCCCTATGTTTCTCCTTTGCTAGCAAAACAATAAAACTTCTTTTTCCTTTTTCTCAAAAAAAAAAAAAAAAAAAAAAAAAAA
>NW_026000016.1:23138833-23140266 GCF_001458135.2 Marmota marmota marmota | reverse complement strand
CAAAAAAAAAAAAAAAAAAAAAAGTAGGTACAACTATAATGCACCAATTTAAAAAAATGTGGAAAGAAAAACATAAGAAAACTAGATAACAGGAACGACTGAGGTGGCTGTTACTTTTCATGGCATAAGTTTTATACATTGGCTACAGGTATAAGTAGTTTATTAGCATGTCCTTCAAAACTGAGAGATAATTTTCTATTGATTAGTGTAATCAGCTGTGACAGTTTAAGGAGTGCAACTCCTTAAATTTTCAAGTCAACTTGAGTCATTTAAAAAAAAAAAAAAAAAATCACCATTTAATCTATACTTGAGTCTTCTTCCATCAACAAGAGGGGTTCCTTCTGCAACCTGAAAAGAAAAAAAAAATTTAATTGAAAAAAGTACATTACCATCCTTCCTATGTATTTTGATATAATCTTCTAATATAAATAATATATCTTCTAATATAAGTATGTAGCCTTCTAATATCTCTTAAATTTCACTATGCCTAAGAAAGAGGATATCTCTTAATAATACAGTAATTTGTTGCAGAAAAATCTTAATGGCAAGTCCTTTGATGAAGCAATTCCACCCTCAGGAATTTATCTTAAATATAAATGGAATTACCAACATCTCAGTGTACTAAGAACACTGCCAACAACCACTCTCCCCAAACCATCCTATGTACCACAAGACTGAATGTGCTTAAAATACCTTTACATATGGGGGCTGGGGATATAGCTCAGTTGATAGAGTGCTTGCCCTGCATGCACAAAGTCCTGGGTTCAATCCCCAGCACCAAAAAAAAAAAAAAACACTTTTACATCTGATGAGTTCCTACCTCAAGAATCTTCAATTGCTTAAGCCCCACCACTCACAAAACAGAGTACAACTACATTGTCTCACATTTGCAAGGTCCTTGCAATCAGGCTCTGCTCTACTTATTCGTCTACTATGTCCAGTGTGCTATTTGATATTATGCCTGCATAACTCAAAGAGTTGTCTGTTACATATACATATATGCTCATCCAGTTAATAACTCCATGTGATTCTTTTATCTCTAATAAGCAACTGTGAGCATGCTCCATGTTGGTAAAGATGGCGCCCAGACTGCTTCTCTTCCGGGAGCTCAGGTCCATGACGCACTGAATGGTGCGCGAACCATCACCTCCAATTCCTGTGAATGACGCGAACTTTGAACGGCGCACCTCCAATCCCTGAAGTGGCCCGAACTCTTGGCCAATGAAGAAGTAACAGCCCACTCGCCCTGCTCCTCCTCATCCTGTGTTAAGCCCATAAATATCAATACCCTGTTCGTGTTTGTTCTCTTACTCTTACTCTCACTCTCTCTCCTCCTCTCACCCTCTCTTACCCTCCCCCTCCCCCTCTCCCTCTCTTACTCTTAACTCTTACTCTCTCCTCTCCCCTCCCCCCTCCCTCTCTCCTCTCCCCCC
>NW_026000016.1:23112285-23138811 GCF_001458135.2 Marmota marmota marmota | reverse complement strand
CTCCTCTCCTCCCTCCCTCCTCCCCTCCCTCCTCTCCTCCCTCCCTCCTCCCCTCCTCTCTCTCTCTCCTCTCCTCTCTCTCCCCTCTCTCCTCCTCCTCTCCCCCTCTCTCTCCTCCTCTCCCCCTCTCTCTCCTCTCCCCCTCCTCTCCCTCTCCCTCTCCCTTCCCCCTCCCCCTCCCTCTCCCTCTCCCTCTCTCTCCTCCCTTCTCTTCTGCAACTGGCCGCTAGGGTCTGCTAATAAAATGTCAGACAGGTAAATGGTTGTTTTGGCTTGTTGAGTTTACGGAGCTTTTCCATCGTCCTTTACACTCCACGGACTGGAACATTCTCATCTTTTTACCTGGCATTACTCACAGCACGCAGCACAGTGATTCCCACAGTCAAAGTACTCATGAAATACAGCACTTGAACTAGATGAGTAAAACGTCCACTTGCCCAGGGACAGCCACAATGTACTCCCCAAAGTAACTACTCAGAAATGTAGTGACTCTTTTAAAATGTAAAATGCTAACACAGTATCATGTGCCTGTAGCCTTTCATTAGCTATCAAAAGGAATCCAAAAGCAGAAACACATAAACTGTCTGAGATCACAGGATTAGCAAACCCCACCTAATAATGTCAAATGGTCCTTATCTATTAAAGGTGTTTAGTAAATACTGTCAGGCCTTAGCCTGTGAAAATACACACACACACACACACACACACACACGTACTTTTTCGTCACTTTGGTCAGTGTGTGTGTGTGTGTGTGTGTGTATACATAATTTTAACCACTGAAACTGCTTTTCTTAATAAATCATCATCTAGTTCAAACTAGCCATTCCCTAAATTAATCTAAGTTTGACTGCAGAGCCTTACTCAAGGTTCACTGGCACAGCTGAGGGCCCACAGCATTCAGTCTGCAGCTCTAGCCCAGCACTGGCACTCACCACCCCTTTGGTTTTCATTTGGCAAATTTGCAGAGCCCTAAGAATAAGATCCTTAAGTAAATTATTTATTACTTAGGGAATCTCATGTTCCTTTAAATATATTTAAGTCAAGTACTCTACTGAAAGAAGAGAATGCTACATTTAGCAATGGGAACAAATTTCAAGGATATTACATGAGTTTGAAAAGTACATAAAATGTCCTTGACAGTGAGTTTCTGAAAGGGATAAAAATTAAAACATCCTATTTTTCTTAAAAAAAGTAAAAGAGAAAGTCCATTGAGCTCAGCTGCCTATCAATTAAAAAGCCACACCTGGAATGACATGTACTGAGGGTAATACTGTTTTCTGAGCTCCCTCCACCAAGAGTCAGGCTAATTTGAAAAATAGCTTATTCTTTTTATTTGGTTTGGAAAGTTACACAGGAAATTTCAATCAGATTTTTAAAGCTCCATTTAATAAGCAAGTATTCTAGAGCACAGGAGTAACTAAGGAAGTTTTGGTGACTATGTCCAACAACAGCTTAAAACTAGTATAAATTGTCTAGAAAACATAAAAGAAAGGTTTGGAAAAATCTCACCATATTATGCTCTACTAGCAAAAACTTACCTTCCCAATTGGCAACAGGGAAAACAGAGCTTGAACAAAAAACCATAGCAGGTAGATTCCACATACTCTGGTTTCCCATAAGTCGTACAAATTTGGCAAAGGAGGGGGGAAATTCAGAAGACTGGGATCTTTCTGTTTACACATCAACAGCAACAGGAAGAGGAAGACAGGCAGGCCAAGAATGATGAGGGTCACACCTGCAAATAATTAGTGAATATTAAAGGTTCAAATTTCAATCCAGTTTATTTATTTAGTCTAAAAATCACCATGGCACATGCCTGAAATCCCAGTGACTCAGGAGGCTGAGACAGGAGGACCAAATGTTCAAGGACAGCCCAGGCAATTTAGTGAGCCCCTGCGCAAAATAAAAAAGAAATAGGGCTGGGGATGTAGTTCAGTGGTAGAGTGCCTCTGGGTTCGATCCTCAGTACCCACCCCACTCAAAAAGAAAAAATCATTTGGGCTTCTTTATGGTCTGAAATCAATTCCTAACATACCATCAGAAACTCCTAATCTCTCCCTGTCACCTCCAACAGGCAAGCAACCACTGACATTAGAGTAGCAAGAAGAGTACAAAGCTAAATCCCACCTCAGAAATTAAGCTCTAAAATGTTTAATCTCCAGGGACTCTAAGAGCAAGAGAAATGAAACACTAGCAAACTTAAGATCAGAACATCTGAAAATATTCAGTCTAATCCTAACAAAAAGACTTTATATCCCTAAATTTGAAACAACTAAAATACTGTTACATTCATATATTCATGAAATGTGCCCACAGATATTAAGTGATGGCTGGACACGATCTCTAAGAGACCAGTTGACCAAGGGTTATAAAATATAAAGCAATTGCACCATACAGGATTTTAAACAATTTAGCCAAGAAGTATTTTCTTCTACTAGCTCATAAAATGTCATCGGTTCCATCTATTTAATGATCTCAAGGCTCTGCACACTTTAAATCTCTGACCCTCATTTTGAAACTGTCTAGCAGGTAAAGTAGAATCATGACCCCATTTCATGTCTGCAGCTTGTTCCCACTGCTCCTGCCAAAGTCAAGCCCTGCCATCGGGTCTGAGTATCAGGAGCTCTCTGTCCCTAATCGATCATCACCTTTCCTATACATAGTTCTCAGGTCAAACTTCCTTTATCACTTCTTTGAAACGGCACTATATTTCTTTGCTCAAAACCTATCTATGGACAGACTGCTGAAAATTTCAATACAACCACACCAACATCCTTTCTACTCCATTTTCCCCTGCTCCTAGCTCAGGTCTTTGCACTTGCTGTCCTCTGGAAGGCTCTTGCCCAGTCCTGCCACCTTGCTCATTCTCCCACCAGCAGAATTCTTCAGAGAGAAGTCTTTCCAGAGCACCTCACAGCAACTACCACTCACCCACCGGCAGCCTTCCCGAAGCCCAGTACTGATGCCTACCAGGTACTCCTCCAAACTCTAAGTCCTTCTTCTGTGGGGTGGTCACTTCAAAGGTTCTTGGTGATGTGGGTCCTTTAGTAACAACTTTTTCTTCCTTAGAATCTATTTCTTTTAATTTGATCTCTTCTCTTCTTGGACGAAGACTATATTCTGTTGATATATAGCTACCATCTTGTGACAAAATGAATCTTTCCTAATTAAAAAATAAAAAATATTAAATATCTATAGTGAATAATGACCACAAATTCTACTACATTAACTAATTTAACATTTCAATACAGCTATATTCAATAAATTTGTTAAAATATATTCATTCTTGGGGCTGGGGTTGTGGCTCAGCGGTAGAGCACTCGCCTAGCATGCATGAGGCACTGGGTTCAATCCTCAGCACCACATAAAAATAAAAACATAAATAAATAAAGATATTGTGTCCACCTAAAACTAAAAAAAATATTTTAAAAAAATAAAATACATTCATTCTTAATTTTAGGAACTGTAGTACAAGAGTATAAAATATTATGATTTCCAATGTGCTTCTGGAGGGAATGTCACTTGAACAAAGAAAAAAAAAATTATCCAGTATGAAGGAGAACATTTTCATACCTGTGTGTTTTTACGAGGTATATCATTCCTCTCAATGTGTTCGGGCTCCCCATTGTATATGCTGATGCTATTTCCAAATGGCTTCTACATTGAATATAAAACATTTTAATCAAAAGAACTGGGACTTATTAAAAGAAACATGACGGTAACCCACAAATTACTGCTGAAAAACCAAGCAATAAAACAAGTCAAAGGCTTATTTCTAATTCTAGAGAATTTCAGCCTCCTTTTGTAAAAAAGGAAGAGGGAAAATAAATTGTTTAGAAGACTTTCAAAAGATTGGACCTTAAGGAATAGAACTGTACACAGATCTTTCACCTTTCAAATATAATTTGACTGTAAGTTATAATTTCATTGTCAAATACTCTAATATCTGTTGTGAGGGGCAGATAAAAGGAAAAATTGGAAAATTATTTCCATAGCAGGTCAGTTTAAAAAAATGAGGAAAAAGGGGGCTGGGGTTGTGGCTCAGTGGTAGAGCACTGCTTGCCTAGCACGCATGAGGGTACTGGGTTCGATCCCTGGCACCACATAAAAATTTAAAAAATAAAATAAAGGTCTTGTGTCCATCTACAACTAAAAAAATATTTTAAGAAAAGGGGCTGGAGTTGTGGCTCAGTGGTAGAGTGCTTTCCTCTCATGTGTGAGGCTGGGTTCAGTCCTCAGCACCACATAAAAAAAAATAAACAAACATAAATAAAGATATTTTTTAAAATGAGGAAAAATATATTCATTGTCCCAAAATAGCCAATAATGGAAAATTAAAAAACAGTAGGTATACATAGACTATTACTAGTAACCTACAAACTGACTATTTTCTGAATGTCACTATTAGTATTTACTTAACCTTAAATTTCCCCTTTCTACACATCCCTTTTCTCAATTCAACTTCTTAAATTTTTTATCAGACTGAACAGGGGATGTGATTTAGTTTACAAAAGATTTTTCAGGCAATGTGCAGCTGAAATCTGTGACTCTGCTCCTTTATACTAATAAATCCCCAACCCCCGCAAAAAATCCAAGTATATCTTTGGGGAAAACAGTTGGCAAAGTAAAGTCTTAATACAATACCAAGTTCTTCCTGAGCAATGATAACATTCACTACATACTTAAGTTTACTAAAGTGCCACTAAGCCACTTAGCAAATAAAATCACTTAAAAGCTACTCTCAATTTCCCAGTTTTTCAAAAATCCAACATATAATCTAAAGTAACCACAAACATAATACTGTAACACCACTAGTCAGCTCTGAATTCTGTTGACTGCAAATTACTTCTCTTAGTTAAACAAAAAGATTCATGGAGATGGAATACTGAATACAATGAGGCAAATTACTGCTGAGCTACACACAGTAGCCAGGGCTACTACACACAGTAGACCAGGGCTCTCCTGGTGAGGAGCTCTACTGGTAGGTATGCTCTTATGTCACTGGACTAGAAAAGTACACAGCAAAAGTGTAAGTCCCTAAATATTAAGAACGAAAGTGTAACAGAAAACAATGTGGGGGGTGGGGACTGGGATTGTGGTTCAGCGGTAGAGCGCTTGCCTAGCATGTGTGAGGCCCTGGGTTCGATCCTCAACACCACATAAAAATAAAAAATAAAGACACTGTGTCCACCTAAAAAAAAACCTAAAATATAAATATTTTTTTAAAAAATAAAAATAAACAGTGTGCGGCATCTGGATGTTCTCTACCCTGAGTGAACAGGCTGGTAAGACAGCCACTAAGATCCAGAATGTTCAGACTCACTAGTAATAGCAAAATGCAAATCGGAACAGTGAGTGGACTCGGGACAGTCATATTAACATAGATATATATATAAAAAATATATATGAAAAATGGTCATTCAAACACTACTGATATGGCACAAACTATCTTGAAGCAATCTGGCATAGTATTAAAAGCCTAAAATCTGTGCTACACAGCTGATCTAACAGTATCACTTGTAAGAATTTACCCTAAACAGGTAATCAGATATAAAAATACTTGTTTATAATAGTGAAGATATAGAAGGAAAACACTACCAAAAAGGAAGCTGAACGCCAAGCATGGTAGCACATGTGTATAATCCTAATGGCTCCCAAGTTCAAAGCCAGCCTCAGCAAGCCCCTAAGCAACTTAGTGAGAACATGTCTCAAAATAAAAAATATAAAGGGTTAGGGAGGGCTGGGGATGTAGCTCAGTTGGTAGAGTGCTTGCCTAGCACATATGAGGCCCTGGGTTCGATCCTCAGCACCACATAAAGATAAATAAATTTTAAAAGGTATTAAGGGGCTGGGGTTGTGGCTCAGTGGTAGAGCGCCTGCCTACATGTGTGAGGCACTGGGTTTGATTCTCAGCACCACATTAAAAAAAAAAAAAAGTTATTTTTAAAAAAAGTATTAAAAAGAAGACCCTGGGGAGATGGCTCCGTGGTTAAGGATCCCTGGGTTCAATTCCCTGATACCAAAAAAAAGGAAACTGACCTTAAAAATTACATTGCACCTGTATTACTTATGGTATATCCATACTTATCATACAAAAAAAAAGTTGTGGGAAAATAACACCAAAGAGTTACTACCAGTACTTTAAAAATTTAAAAATCTGACTAAAAAACAGTATGGAAATAGTCTAGTTCTTTAACATTATTAAAAGTCTGTGCATCTTATGCAGAAAAGAGGTAATATTAAGTGAATGGAATATAAGATAAATTTTACTGTAACTCTTTACTTAAAATATTTTCTACTTGGTCTATCAATTAAAATATTCGTTGTATAAAGTCTACAGGCTCAACACACCCTGATATTTCCAAAAACACACTCTGAAAGTCATTCCATTGAAATGATCATCTCTGAATAGGAAAAGTGGTCAAATATAATGATGCTGAGAGAGGAAGAAGATGCCTCTATAACATGGTTTTGTCTCATCATTTCATACAAGAACTAGTAAACATGTATTGAGTTTTGGCCAGGCATGGTGGTGCACACCTGTAATCCCAGCAACTCAGGAGGCTGAGGCAGGAGGATTGCAAGTTCAAAAACAGCTTCAGCAATTTAGCAAGGCTATAAGCAACTTAGTGAGGCCCTAAGCAACTTGGTGAAACCCTGTCTCAAATAAAAAATTTTAAAAAGGGCTGGAGATGTGGCTCAGTAGTTAAGCACCTATGAGTTCAATCCATGGTACCCCCCCCAAAAAAAAGTGTTAAAACTATATCCATTTCAAATTTAAACATTACTTTTATAAAGACCATAATATTGGAGGCTAGGGTGTGGCTCAGTGGTAGAGCACTTGCCTTGCATGCATGAGGCCATGAGTTCGATCCTCAGCACCACATAAATAAATAAATAGATAGATAGATATGTTGTGTCCATCTACAGCTAAAAAATATTTAAATAAATAAAGACCATAATATCAAATAACTCTTCTTACAACCTAACAACATTCTTTTTTAAATATTTGAAAGAACCATATTTTCTATGCCAAACACTTGTTTTCTATACAACCTTCCACAGTCATCACCTTAGACTTGATGTCTCACTAATATTTTAATATTATTAACTGCAAATAATTTGAGTAAACATTTACATAAAGGGAAGAGACAGGATTTTGGACCAATGACATAATGTGTAAGTACAAACACAAGTACCAATATGAGTGGAGTCAATTTTACTTCCAAAATTTCCCTCCTTGTTTCCTTAATGTCAGGCTGGTGGGAAGCAGAGGCGGATCTTCGGGAATTCTTAGGTGTTCGACCAGGGGATCTGGAGCGTGATCTTGACCTACTGCCTCGGCTGCCGCGGCTCCCTCGGCTCCCCCGGCTCCCACGGCGTCTGGAGGGAGAACTGGAAGTTGAGCCACTTTTCCTTTGCTTAAAGGATGTTAAAGGCTAGAGGGGAAGAAGGCAGCAAAAATCTTACCACAAATCATAATAGAAACAGTCAAACCAGAAGAGGACAACAAAGCCCATTAAAGGCTACCACTAACTCTAAAGCCACCACGGGATCACAGGATCTGAGAATCAGTGGGATGGGACCAAGAAACATGCTGCAATAATGATCCAGTTCTTATGATATAAATGCAGCCTCTTCACCCTTAACTGTTCTTTGAAGGTATTTCCATGAAATGCAAATGTTTGCCCAATTAGCTGCATATATTCTCAATAACATATTCAAAAATAGGTTATAAGGCTGGGGATAGAGCTCAGTTGGTAGAGTCCTTGCCTTACATGCATAAGGCCTTGGGTTCAATCCCCAGCGTCACCAAATAAATAAATAAGTGGAAATAGGTTATAAATGACATTGATTAAAACTAGGATAAGACAAAAGAAATTGCATTCAACCAAAAAACTAATCCCACTAAAACACACAAGTAGATCTTGAGGACAAAATACAAGTTTAGATTACTTGGCACAGTTTTACCCTGTACTAACCTACTCCAAATCACCCTTCCATTGCTCCTAGGGATCTAGTCCAAGGGACTGCAAGCTAGGCCTTAGGCCAAATACAAACCACTCATTTTTTTGGTGTGTGTAGTAGCTCTTGAGCTCTAAGAATGGCTTTTACATCTCTTAAAATGACTGCAAACAAAATCAAAAAGAATATTTCCTGATATAAAAATTATCTGAAATTCAAATTTTAGTGTCCATAAATAAAGTGTTATTAGGACACAGCTACTTCCTTTTCCTTCCATACTGCCTGGAGCTGCAGAAACTGCATGGCCTATTAAGCCTAAAATATTTACTAGAGCAACAAAGCGTGGTCCACAGGCCATTGATCCAAACTATTTGTTACTGATCTGCAACAAAACAGACTAGATGTATAGATATTTTTATAGCATTCTGACAAAATCATTTCATGTCTATGGACTTTAATAAAAACTTTGTAATCTTTTTATTAGAGTCCTAATAATCCAGTTTTATGGCATCTGATATAAATATTTATACCCAATGGATCATTTATTTTAAAGCCAGAGTCCTCACTAGATAGGTGGAAAAGCCATAGACCGGTTTCAAATCTAATTAATGTCACTTTCCTGATGACATCCTCAGTGTTTAGGATGAAGTCCAAACCCCTGGAATGGAATATTAAAAATTCCTCCAGTCTGGCTCCTGCTACCCTTCTTCTGTCCCCCAAATGCCACATCCTTCTGGCACTTGGGCACATGTGAATCCTACTACCCGCCAAGCCTTTGGTATGCAGCCCTTTCTGCAGAAGCCATCTCCACATTACTTGAGTTTTTTTACATTTGTTCTTAGCACACAGCTTGGGTGTTGGTCTCAGAAGGCCTCCCATGAAACCCAGGGCCCTTCCCTACCCTTCTACACTCACACCACCCATGGAAAACTCCAGCCTCAGAATGGATCAAACCCAGAGACGGTCTAGGTAAAGATATGTCTTCCCCAGGAGCCTACAGCTTCTTGGAAACCAGGCCCTGTGCCTCATTCATACATTCCCAGGGCCAAAAACAATATGTGACCCAAAGCAGGAGTTTGATCATGTACCTCCCAACAGTCAGGTAGGCTACCCTGAACTTAGAAACCATACCTATAGTTATTCCCACTTCCTGGCAAACCAAAGGAGCTCTTACCTTGATATCACTCTCTTTCAATTCAAGTTCAGTTCCATCTTTGTATTTGACGGTGTAAAGCTGGGATTTGCCGTCATGGCTCAGAATTTCTACTTCATAATAAAGTGAACTCCCAGGCCACCGACCTCTTACCACTTCACCGTCGGCAAATTTCCTACTTGGCATTTTCTAAAATTAGTCTAAACAATTTTAAAGAGAAAAAAAAACTGAGTCAATAGATATGCTTATACTTGTCTTTTTTCATAGGTTGATCACTAAAATACAACTTTCCAGAATTGTTAGCTTGTCAAGATTTTAGGGCCAAGAAGGCCTCCAAAGGAGAGAGTGTAACAACTCCTTAAGATGAGAAAACTGAAGCTTGTAGATAACTGTTTTGTCCTAGGGCACAAAAATGTGAGTGAAATAGCAGGACAACATAGAAGCTGTCCTTTCAGTTTCATTGTATCTCATTTGGAATCACTACATAAAGGATGACTTGACCACAGTAATACATGTAACTGACACTAAGGATTAATAATGACAACACATAACAGGCACCAAACAGTTTTACTATGCAAAATGCTATCCACCTACAGTCATCAAAAATTAGGGCATGATCTTACAAAGGAAACATTTTCTGATTTGTAAGTCTGCATTATCTTTCAAAGGTTTAAAGAATACATTTAATTACATTTTTAATAAATTACCTTACTCAACAGAAGGAAAAATAATTCCAAATCTACAATGGAGAGTAAATTTGGGGTTTATTTCATAAAGTTCAAATCTTAGAACTGAAGACCAAAAGCATCACAAGTAACTGCACATCAATCACCTACCTAGACCAGCATGGACCTGGGCTTCATCCAAGTTCCTCTCTCTTCAGACTACAGCAGACATCAAAATCCCAGTGAGAACATTCTTTCCCACTACATCAAAACACCATCCATGAAGTCTCATTTACATTTCAAGAAACCACAACCTTCAAGAATCGCTGTTTTTTGCCCCTCTTTTTGAAATATCACTTGAGGGTTGGGAGCTTCCAGCTCCTAGATAGTGATGTTTCTCCATCCCCTGAGCAGCAGATTCACAATTCCAATGACAAGACCAGTGCTTCTGACCCATCTCTACCACCAAATGAAGATAGCAAGAGAAATGTGTTCTCTCCCTCTTCGTGTCACCAACTAAGCAATTCTCAATACATCATCCAAGCACATAAATATATATTCTTCACCGACTTCTAACAAGAGCTGTTACCTGACAGTAACAGCAACAGAAAGTTGCATTACTTACCCCTTTTGAGAAAAAAAGTCTTTCCTAAGTACATTTCTTCATTGTTAATCATGTGAGAAAAAACTTAACAAGCTTCACTTGTTTAGATAGACTGTCTCTAAATTGGTATGAAAGAAAATGCAAGTACTTATCTGGTGATTAGAGGATGTCAGTCAATTGGCACATTAAAGAGACTGTTTTCTTCCTAATACCTGAGATAGCATCTCTGAGATAATAAATAGGTTTGAGCTTAGAGAGGGGAGAAGAACCCAGAAGCTTTAGGAATGAAGTCAGCTCTGGCTGAGGAGTCACCTAAAAGGCACTTGGGAAGGGGGAGGCACCTGTGCAGAGGAGGAGGGGCACAAAAAGGGAAGGTGATAACAGCAGCTTTGCCAATTTCAACACTGAGCTCAGAGCCTCCAAGTACAAAAAAAAAAAAAAGAGGAAGGAAATGTGCCCTTCTTCCTTCTTCTCTTGTGCCCCCCTCCACCACACTTCGTCAAACCTTCTTTATTAGTAGTAGTTCTCCTACATTGGTCAACCAAGGTGAAAAAGGGCAAGTACGCATAAAGGAACACTTTATAAACTTTTGAAACAGGACTTTCAAGACTTTGGGACTACCTGACTGCATTTTAAAAAGACACTTGAACAGATTCTTTCTGCCCCTTTTGAAAATTTCATTCATTGGCATTTTTCCATTGTACCTAGTATATACCATATTAACAACATCTGTGCAATTCTGAATATAGGTCAACGCCAAAAAGGTTTTTCTGTTATCAATGAGATATATATTTTTAGTTCAATTAGGACATCTGGTGGGTATCTTTTGAGTCTCTAAGCTTAATTTAAAACAAAACAAGAGACTTAACAGGGCTGAGAATGTAGCTCAGTAGGAGAGCTTGTGTTTAGCATGCACAAGGCTCTCGGTTCATCCCCGGTACTACACACACACACACACACACACACACACACAAAAAGACTTAATTGAAAACTGAGGCTTGACAGTGGTCTTTCTTATTGTGGTCGGGAAAACAAAAGAAGCCAGTAGGCTCCTTAGGAGAATGTTTTTTTTCTATCAATTTCCAAAAGTTAAAGACAGAAACATTATGGGCATCCACACTTTGCACAAGATCCACACCCAAATGCCAAATGTGGTGCTATGATGAAATCATATCTTAATATAATCTCCTGCAAGAGTGAAATAACCAGAATAGGATACAAAAGATCCAAGACACTATGGGTCATTATGCATATGTATGTGTCATTAAGCTCTTACCTAACAAAGTCAAGATACATAGATAGGCCTCCAAGGGTTTCAGCCAAAAGCATTTGCAAAGATTGTTTACCTAGTGTCCTCAATCTTCAAAGACCAGAGATCGGACCCTCAGACTTTTCTCTTTAAGCCAGATGCTGGCTAACTTCAGTGTCAATTGGAACTAGAATCCTCACATATTTCAGTTCCAGTGTGTTACTATTTATCAAGATGAGGATTCTCTGCTGCTATTCTCTACTGATGAGTGTTACAAGGGTCTCTGGTCATCTTTCCTTCACTTTTCCAAATCAATCTAACTGCAGCAGAGAAAAAGAAGTTCAAAGGAAGTTTGTTAGCGCTCCTTCAATACTTGAGCCCACTGAAGGCTTAGTAGGTAAAATGCAAACAGGACCCCTGGCCTTGGTGTACTCCCGTGCTAAACCATGCCACAGAAATGCCACCTTCCCTTTAGTAATGCAATCTTCCCTAAGTAATACGCAAAGGCAACTCACCATTCCCTCCTACTCATTCTTTCCCCTCCCTCCCCCCGAGACAACGGCCCAAACTAAACTTAAACCGGACTTGATACCCAGGGGTCCCACTGCTCTTCTCTTTACAGTGTGTAACTACAGACATACACGCGTTAATGTGCAGAGTCCAAAGAAATCTGTCCACTCTGGCTTTGCCCAGGGGCAGTGCCTCACGCAGCAGGTGAGTGAGCACACTGGCTGCAGGCTGAACCACTGAGTCGTTCACATAGTGGTCCTGCCTAACTACTTTGTCCTTCCCCAAAAATGGCCAGGCACTGTGACTCCTCTTCAGACCTCCTAATCTCTTTGGTGAAGCTCCTGGAACAAGGCCCTCTACAATCAAGTGCTTACTAAGTGCCCCTTAAGCCACTGTAAGTACGAAGTCTGTTGTCACTATGAAAAGAACATTTTTAAAGCCTTAAATATGTGAAAAAGCAGGATCGTGCTTTAGCAGGAGCATACCAATCTGCCTAAATGCCTGTTTTTCAGACTGTCCGGGTGACAGAATTCAACGTTTTTCAAGTGAAGCCCTATAACTCGCCTTAAGTCATTAAATTGTCCTGTTCACAACTGTCCAAGCCAGTGACAACCCGCCCCACGCAGAGCCAACTTGTGCACCCAACTTCCCGGTCCTACCGGGCCGCCGCGCCATTCCTGCCTCCCGAGGGGCACGAGCGCCAAGCACCCGCTTATCTGTCTCGAGGAGCTCCCTGGGACCAGACGCCGGACGCGTCGGGGCGGGACAAAGGGTCCCNTCCTAGCCCCGCCCCGCGGCGAGGCTGGGTAGGTGGTGTATGTCTGGGGCGGGTCCGCGCCTGTGCGCCTCGAGGCCTGTTTACCCTGCCTTATCTCCGCCGCCCAGGCGCCGGCGCAGCCCACGGATCCCAAGCACTCTCCACCCTTTTCCCTCTTGGCGCTCAGCACAACCTCCTGGCGATGCGCACTAGAGGGTTTGGAGTGCGAGATGGCGTCGCGAAAGACACGCACACACACACAGAAAAACTAGGTCGAAAACCATGTGTTCGCATAGCGGTAACTAAAGATCCGAGCTGCACGGTGCTTCTCTCCAAAATATCGTGTGTTCTCACCGCGCAGAAGCCTCTAGACCGAGCTTGGCTCCGAAGGCCACGAGGGGCTCTTTTGTCTTGGTACTCCCTGCGCCTTGATAGAAACAGACCTGAGCCGAAGCTGTCGGGGCCAGTGGTGGAAGGGAAGGGTGGTGAAGTATGTCCGACCGTTCCTGACAACTCGCAGGACTCTCACGGAGGGCTTGGCTTTGTTTGTTTGCTAACTGGAGGTTGAACCCAGGGCACTGTGCTAATGCGCTACATCTCCAGGCTTTTTTTTTTTTTTTTTTTTTTTTTTTTGCATCTGGATCTCGCTAAGTTCCTGAGAGGCTCACTGAATTGCTGAGACTGGCCTCGAACTTTACGATCCTTCTGCTTTACCCACCGAGTCACTGAGATTATAGGCGTTCGCCACCACGCCTCGCTAGGGCGCTGTTTTTAAGGGGAGTTCTGCTGAGATCTGGTAGAAATTCTCAAAAACTCGGGCATGGAACAGGAAGTTCCCACCTTTTTACAATGAAATGCCGCTTGACCTGCAACCCACGAGCCTCGTTTTAATTGACCCTCAAGACGCTGAGTCGTGACACTGTTGACTCAGAATCTGTTATGGATCCTTTCCCTCCCCTACAGCTTATCGTTATTGGTTAGTTGGTTTCCTTCCTTTGAGGTTGAGAGTTCAGAAAAGTTCATTGAAGTTCCCTGTTTTGCAGTGTGGTTTTAATCAAAGTATTTCTTAATATCCCTTACTAAATATTAGTAAATGGATTTCTGTTTTGGAAGCACTATCCTTTAAAATACAGAGAGCTCTCATGTTCTCAGTTACAACGACAAAACCCCAGGCTTACTGCTGAAGAAAAAGAGAATGCCATCGAGCTTTCTCCTTCCTTCACATCCGCTGTGAATGATTTCATCAGAGCTCTTCCTGAGAACTAGATCTGACACAATTGTCATTATTGTCATTGAATTTGCCCTCGATGAAAATCTGAGCTACAGAAATGTACACTGCAGAAAACCTTTGTGGATTTTGACAAACCCCTAAGGTTGCCTAAACTCTTAGTGTAAAATATTGCAAAACTCTACTCATTGAGTTTTGCAATAAATAACAAAAGTGCTGTGGGATCTTAGATAGATGTTATTCCTAATAGCCAACCAGTGCTTTTCTCATATGTTCTACCCAGAAAAAAAGATTTCATGGGATTTCCCCTAAGGCACATGTTTCCTGGATCATTTCCATTATGAATAAAAGAAGATGTATTTAAAGAAAACTTCATTTTAAACATTAAGTTTATAAAGTCTTATCATTAAAAAAATAAGGTTAAAAGATTGTAAATTACTGAAGTCAGTTAACATTACACCTTATAAATTATCTACTAAAGCCTTTTTTTTAATAGAACTGATTTTGACATCAGTGAAACTAAGAAGTAATTATTATTCATTTCTAGTTAGTGGTCTAAAGCCGACTGTGAAAAATTAGGTAAATATCTAGACTACTTTCTCAAATAAATGAACTGATGTATTTTTCTCTTCTTCTTTTCTAAAAACACAAAAAGCCAGGCATGGTGGTACACTTTTGGAACTCCAGTGATTTGGGTGGCTGAGGCAGGAGGACTGCAAATTTGAGGCCAGCCTTAGCAATCTAGCAAGATCCTGCAAAAATATTTTTTTAAAAAAAAATGAAAAGGACTGGGGATGTAGCTCAGTGATAAAGCACCCCTTGGTTCATTCCCCAAAAACCACACACCAAGACTACTAAAAATTGCTTAGATTTGGAAATGGAGAATGTTCAGGTACAGTTCTCAGAAAGATGCTTGTCAACCACAATTAGTAAGCTGTGAATTTTCAGAATCTATAAAGTAAAAGTCACTCAAATATCCTTCTTGGCATTACTGCCCCAGTTATGTGATAAGTGAGAAATGGGGGAGAAGCATACCCCTCAGCACTGCCACTAAAAACCAGTCAAAAGACACCCATGGGGCCAGGAAACCTTAATATATGAAACATAGAAGCCCCAAGTGGAATGTGTTCCATGGGGCAATGATTTGACCCTGATCCCCAAAGAATCTTGGCTCTTAAGATTGAAGCGTCTCTTTCAAGGAATAGCTCTAGGTAAAATTTCACCCACCGTGAAGTCCACTTGGATTCATTTGGGACTGTTTTATAAGGAACAAACTTCTATATGCTAGAAACAGAAGAAGGCCTTCATTTATAACGTAGAAGTACCCTAAAAGTCATCTAATAGTAGAAATAAAATAAAAATAAAATTGCCTCTCAAACCAATTTGCAAAGTGCAGGGCTTCTCCAGGTGTGGTCTCCACTCAGCAGGTCAGCAGTACCTGGTAGCCCATTTCAAATGCAGATTTTCCTGGCCCATTCCTGACCTACTAATAGATGACTATTAGATGACTTTTAGGGTACTTCTACCTAATAAAGAACACCAGTAGAAATAAAACATTTCTATTCACATAGAAATGTATTTCTATTCACATAGAAATACAGCTCTGGGGCTGGGGTCATAGCTCAGTGGTAGAGCGCTTGCCTAGCATGTGTGGAGCAGAGGGTTTGATTCTCAGCACCGCATGTAAATAAATAAAAAGATCCATTGACAACTAAAAAAAGAAATAGAGCTCTGGTTAACATATGTTTATAACATCCAGCTCAACGGTCATGTTTAAATTTTTATTTCAAACATCTACGTAAGTGCAATAGGCAACACTTACTTCTCCCCATACACTTTTTCTTAATATTTAGTTGTTTAAAACTTTTTATTTATTAATTCATTCATACATAAATTAGAAAGCACTTGAATGGATAGATACTGCTATCTTTGGCTTCGATGGAGAAACTTAAAATTTGATTATGGTATGGGTACCTTAATGCCATAGTAATTGGAGAAAGAAATGAAGGAGCAGGATCTGTGTAATGTTGCTAATAATAACTAACATTTATGCACTTCTTCCCTCCAAAAGCTGCTGCTCCAAGTGCTTCCTGTATTGCAACTGATTGCACCTCACAACAGCTGTCTGAAGTAGGTATATTTTACAGTTGAGGAAACTTAGGAGGGACAGGGAGACTTCCTCAAGGTGGTCTGGTTTCAGAGCCTACACCCAAATGTACTACACTGCCTCTCAAACCAATTTGCAAAGTGCAGGGCTTCTCCAGGTGTGGTCTCCACTCAGCAGGTCAGCAGTACCTGGTAGCCCATTTCAAATGCAGATGTTCCTGGCCCGTTCCTGACCTACTAAACCTGAAGCCCCTGTTGGGGGGTGGGGAGAGCCATCTGAATTTTACTGAGCCCTGCAGAGGATTCTCATATAAGCAGGCTTGAGTTGGAGAGTTCAGGGCAGAGAAAGGTGAGGGTGATAGTAATGATCTTTCCTTCACTGTTTCCTATCTGGAACCTTCAACCATGTCTTTGATTTAAAGAAAGAACCACAAGAAAGCTGCTCCAGCAAGTTTGTACAGCACCAGAGTGTCTTCCCATAGGGCTGATAATACACTGAGCCTTACACTAAGGCTCCGGACCTGGTGGTCAGGTGAAAAGAAACCAGCAAACAGGTAGGTTTAGGGACCTCAGGGAAAGGGGATAGGTGCTGAGCATGCCCTCTCCCCTGTGGTCAGGGCACCCAGCTGCACCTTAGTATTAACTAAGCTTTGGCAAAGTCCACTTTCTTCAGCTTCATGAAACTAGTCTTTTGCCAACTGTAAAACAAATGCATTCTTTTAAAAATAATAATAATAATAATTTTTTAGATATAGATGGACACATACCTTTATTTTATTTATCTTTATGTGGTGATGAGGATCAAACTCAGTGCCTCACACATGCTAGGCTAGTACTGTATCACTGAACCACAACCCCAGCCCTAAACTGCAACCCCAGCCCTGAACTAATATATTAAAGTGTCAAACGATGGTCATTTACTTTTTATTTAAAAGATACTAACTTAAAATAAAGGATAAGAAGGTTTAAACCAGATCAGGACACTGAGAATCAGAAGGGTCCCCCAAGGAGTCCTTGACAAAGCCACACTTCAAACCAAGATCTTCCTGACTCCAAAGCATATTTTCCCACCATATGTTCTAGAGTAGGTACCTGCATTAGTAGAAGGTCAAATGCACAACCTTGATTTACATCCTTCCTGCAGGCTGGAAAGAGGAGTAGAATTCAGCACCTGCAGGAAAAAATTCAGTGTACCACAGTAGAATTCAGTTCTGCAGGGGAAAAAAAAAAATCAGACTGTGACACAACACAGGAGAGACGTTCAAAAACTCCTGCTCTCATGGATGTTTGGCAGGCTTAGCTCCCTCTGTTGCTTTCCATGCCTGTTATCTTTCCTACCCACTCTACCCTCCAACTCTCCAAAATTCCTGGTGGCTCCATAGACATGCCTTTTCTTTCCTATTGCTTGGAATGTCTCCTCCTCATTCCAAGAGTGGCCCATTTCCAGTAAAACATGTTCGTGTCACTGCATCCCCACTGGGCATCCACACTCCGGAGGGCAAGAAGCATATTTTATGTTTTTTTTGTTTTGTTTTGTTTTGTTTTTACTTTTTTGTATGTGTCCCTATTAAATTCATAAATGTTAGTTTAATTATGCAAACTTGTCTTTTTTATTATTATTATTTTAGTTGTAGATGGGCACAATATCTTTATTTATTTTTATATGGTGCTGAGGATCGAACTCAGTGCCTCACACATGCAAGGCAAACGCTCTACCACTCAGCCCCAGCCCCAGACCAACCTTGTCTTTTATGTTCTCCTAAAAACCAGACTAGTAACTGTGTCCCTTTCAGTCTAGTTACTGAGTTTCCACAGGCTGGATTAAGGAAAGAAGCAAAAAAGCTTTCCCAGCACCAACTGTTCCCATCAACTGAAACACCTTTCTGTCTCAGGTGTCTCTCTCACCCCGGCCACTGGCCCTGCTGCATGGAGGTGGGGATGCTACCTGCCTACCTCTGCTCTCCTAAATATCCTTCTCTTCAGCTTGGTTTTTATCTCTGCACCTAATCTCTCTTAATCCAGTAAATTTAATTAAATGTTTCCTTTTAGATTTACTGTGTCTTTCAAGGTAGAGTTTAGACCCTGAACACAGGCACCTGATTTGTCTGGGTAGAGTTGTTAAACTGTGAATCCCCACGGGCAGCCTTCCACCCTGACCTTCTACCCATTCTGCACTTAGAGACAGGGGGGTGGGCGCTCCTTTATGGAATGTAACATATAATTACCATGCTGATTTACTTCTGGTTGAAGATAAGACTCCTTAGATGTTTCTTCTGCTGTTTCTCCAACTGTATCACTAAAGCTGCACCCTACCCTTTAGGAGAAGGGCAAAATGACCATAGTTTGCATCAGATGGAAAGGGGAAGGAGAGGAGAGGAGACTGACATCTGATGAGGCCTGCTGTGTTTTGCATTTCTTATCTCAACTCTATGATTGAGGTATTATCCCCACTTCTAAGATAAGAAAACTGAGATTTAAAGAAATCAACAAATTTGCACAAGGTTACACCCAGCAAATAAATTCTAAGCCAGGATCTAAGGAATCTAAGGATTCCAAAATGGATGCTTTTTCCACTGTTGGGCCCATCTTCTCTATCCCCGCCACCAGGAGTCACACAATGATCCCACTGTCCTGGAGAACTCTCAGGCCGATCAGAATATAGCTCAAGGAGGTTGAGTCTACATTTAGGGGCAAAGAACACTCATCCCTGCTCTTATGAGAACATGGTGTATGTGAACTCGCCCGGTCACTCACTCCTTGATCCCTTCCTCCATGACTCAATTCTGGTACCTTATTCTGGATCCCGTGGTATTGCCTGTATGTCTTCCTTTCCAGGAACTGTCTAAGAATATTCACTTTTAGGTAACAAAGGCAGGATCACCTAATCTTTGTACTATTCTTAGTACAGTATCTAATGCAATTAGAAATGTTTAAAACATGTTTGAGCGTGATGACAAAATATTTGAGATGATATTTAAAATCAGATTTGCATAATTATTCTTCATTCATATTTCTTCATTTTACTTTAGCAAAAGCATCCTGATGGTACAATGTAAAACTTATTTGGAGCATAGGAGTGTATTGAATTGAATTGAATATTCACATCATACATGCTATAGTTTGGATAAGTGTCCTCCAAAGGTCCATGTGTTAAAGGCGGGGTGCTGGTGAGAGGTGGTGGACCTTTAAGAGGTGAGGCCTAGTGGGAGGTTTTAGTTCATTGCACTGTGACCATGAAAAGGGTAGTGGGACCACTATCTTCCTCTTCTTCTCCTTCATATCCCTATCATGAGTGAACAGCTTTGTTCCACCATGTGCTCCCACCATGATGTGAAGACTCACCACAGGCCCAAAACAGCACCAACCAACCATGAACTAAAACCTCCAAAACTATGAGCCAAATAAAACCTTTCCTCTTAATAAGTTGATTTATTTCAGGTATTTGTTACAATAATGAAAATCTAACTCAACACACCCTATAAAAATGACTAGAAATATATATATCAATGTTATATTTTTTAAACAGATGAAATAAAACTGCAACATAAATTTATTTGAAAGTTGTACAGAGTTGGCCTGATGCTACTTAACAACTCTAAATATTACTTGGCATGAGTATTTTAGCCAGAACAAAATTGCATATTTATACTAAGTTCTCTAAGATAGTCTTGCTTGCTTTTTTCCCCCTTTTTAATATTTAGTTTTTAGTTGGACACAAATCTTTATTTTATTAATTTATTTTTATGTGGTGCTGAGGATTGAACCCAGGGCCTCGCACGTGCTAGGCAAACACTCTACCGCTGAGCACAACCCCAGCCCCAGCTTGCTTGCTTTTGATTTAGAAGGCTACGAATTCCATTGGTCCCACTACTGTGAAAAGCAAGTAATGTTACTCTGAATTGGGAATTCTCTTCAAGGTAATTCATCTTGTCAAACAAAATTCCATTTTCAGGTCTACTTTAAGTTTACTTGACTAAACAGGAATGGTTTTGACATACTTGGATGTCTAAAACAATACTGTTTCCCTGTGTAATATATGGAAATTTTATCTTGGACCATCCAAGAAGATACAATCTTGAAAGTACCAAGAGTTCAAACCTATGTCAGTTTTCCTATAGCATGAACCTACAAAATAACCTTATCATAACATACCTCAAAATGTCTGGGTTTATTTGTTATTGTTATTGTTTTGTACCAGGGATTGAACCCAGGAGTGCTTAACCACTGAACCTCATCCCAGCTCTTTTTTTATTTTTTATTTTTTGAGACAGGGTCTCACTTAGTTGCTTAGGGCCTGGCTAAGTTGCTGAGGATGGTTTTGAATTTGCAATCCTCCTGCCTCAGCGTCCTGAAAAGTGTCATTTCTACAAGCATAGAGTTCCTCCCTTTATTTAAATATTTATTTATTTATTTTGGTTACCAGGGATTGAACTCAGGAGCAATCAACCAATGAGTCACATCCCCAGTCCTATTTTGTATATTATTAGAGACAGCATCTCAGTGATTTGCTTAGTGCCGTGCTTTTGCTCAATCTGGCTTTGAATTCTTGATCCTCCTGCCTTAGCCTCCTGAATGGCTGGGATTACAGGCATGTGCCACCATGCACAGCACTCCTCCTTTTTAAAAAATGTCCATTTCATATATATATATATATATATATATATATAATGATGTTCTCTGTGTTTATTTCCCTGGCCCTAAAGATAATTCCTTTTGTTTGTTTGTGTAAGTCAAGGGTACACAGCGAGTGCTGGGACCATGGGAAAAATTGTGAGTTTTGCATCTTTGCTAGTCTTGTCTGGAGGGGGCTCCTGCCATTGACCAAGGCAGCTACTAGGATTAGCTTTTCATTGCTGTGACCAAATTATGCCAGACAAGAACAACTTGGAGGAGGAAAGATTTAGTTTGGCTCCTAGTTTCAGAAGTTTCAGTCTGTGATTGGCCAGCTCCATTGCTTTGGGCCTGAAGTGAGGCAGACATCACTTCGTGGAAGGGATGGAAGGGGTGGAAGGGAATGGCCGAGGAGAACTGCTCAGCTCATAGCAGCCAGGGAACAGAGAGGAGGTAGGTGAAGGGACCAGGGATAAGACATAATCCCCAACAGTCACCCCCAGGGACCTGCTTCTTCCAACCATGCTCCTACCTTTAGTTTCCCCCACATCGTAGTTGCCCATTCAGCTATCAATGAATTAATCAACTGATGAGGTCAGGACCTTCAGCCCCACCTCTAAACTTTGCTTCACTGGGGACCAAGCCTGCAAAACACAAGTCTTATAGGGATAATTCATATAGAAACCATACCCATCCTTAAGCACACTTTTTCTTCCCATATGCCTACTGGACAATGTATAAGCTTATAGAATAATCCTCCAGCACTAACCATTAATTTAATAGGGTATAGCTCCCTTCTTAAGTTTTCAACTCATGAAGTCAAATCAAGAATCCCTCTTAATAACAAATCTTCTTTATGATATTTAAAAGGGCAACATAAATTCTTGTCAGTTACTTTCAAAATATACCGCTCATTAATAACTACTTAGTAATATACTTAAATATTACTAACAAAGATTCTCTACTTGATCAAACTTCAGCCAGGCTCCCCTGAGCCCTCTTCTTGAATAGGCCTCAACCTCAGCCTATGAAGACATAAGCATTTATATAGTTTTCAGTAGAACAAGTCTACACCCTTAGAATGATCCTATGTGCCCTTAAATTGGCTGCCTGAGAAAGGTCAAGGCTGTCAAAAGAATTTGCTGTTTGTTCCAACCTCTGTGGGAGGGGAAAAGCCTAACTTCCCCAGACACGGGTCAATAGCAAATTTCCAAATTATTAATAATATTTGCTTCCCTGACTTTTCTGAGTGCTCCCTATTCCCTCATTCTCCCTTTAAATGACCAGGTGACCTCTGCACAAGCTGAAGTTCAGTTCATACAGGATTCTCTTCTCTATTGCAATAGTATCTCAATATCTCTATTGCAATATTACTGATTAAAATCCATCCTTACCACTTTTAACTTGTTTTTGGCTTTATCTTTGATACCACCACTCTTCACTTAATAAAAAAGATAAATAAAAATTATCATTTCAAATGTTTTTAAATCAATTCAGTTATATCATATATGCTACGTTGAACCACACAGAATGCCCCTGGAAAACAAGAGTTAAGATGAGCACATCAGGACTGGGGTTATAGCTCAGTGGTAGAGCGTTCCCCTCACACGGGCAAGGCCCGGGGTTCGATCCTCAGCACCACATAAAAACAAATAAATAATTAAAGATACAACATCAAAAAAAAATTTTTTTTTAAATAGATGAGCACATTACATTAAGAATTCCTTCTCAAAGACCAAATGGTATTTGTGTCATGCATCTTTTCAGTACAACACAAAATAGCTTCATATGTAGCATAGCTCCAAATTTTGCTCATTTCCTTAAGCTGATGCTAAGGCCAAGAGAAATAACAGCAAATAAGTGAAGAACTCTTGCAATTTCCTAAGGAAATTGTGGCTTGAGGATAGCTTAAATATAAAATATTAACAAGGGTCGATTAATGTAGAAGCAAGCTATTATCTACAGTTACTTTTATCTCTGCATAATTCAAAGTGGAGGGAGAAAACAATCAACCTTCAAAATGTTTTCTTTTCCATGGATTGTCCTTTGTAGAGCAACAAAACATTTTTTCTTATGGTGAATGTGTTCACAACTGCAAGCGAAGCTATAGTTAACCCACTTGGGTTTACGAGGAGGAAAGAGAAGTTTTAAACCATGGTCACTGTACAGTTTGGAGGGGCACATATTTTGGACACATCAATAATCAAGCTACAGTGCTACCTCTTCCTTTGAAATGCATACAGAAAAAGGACAACCAAGTCAAAACAGTTGTGTGTGTGTGTGTTGGGGGTTGAAATCAGGGCACTGGACCACTGCACAACATCCCCAGCCCTATTTAATATTTTATTTAGAGACAGGGTTTCACCGAGTTGCTTAGTGCCCCACTTTTGCTGAGGCTGGCTTTGAACTCGTGATCCTCCTGTCTCAGCCTCCTGAGCTACTGGGATTACAGGCATATGCCCCTGTACCCCGCGAGAACAGTTTTCTTTCAATTCCTAAAACACATGAGTGAAGAGCTGTAGAGAAACTGACTGGCAGAAAGGACAGAATAATGGGAAAAATGTGGACTTTGGAGTCAGGAACACCTGCATTTGAATCCTGGCTTCTCCACCTACCCTTGGTACTTAGGCAAGACGCTTAAATTTTATTTTCAGATCATTTCCCTATAAGGTGGAAAATTTAAGCCCATTATGAGGTTTAGATTTAAAAGCGGTCAACACATAGTTCTGTTTCATTGATTTAGTAATACATTTATTTAGCAAATGTATACTGAACTCTTCCAGGGTAAGAAGTTTTAGAACAAATTCTAGGATTGCCTGGAATTTTTATGTTCATTAAAATGAGGAATAGGCTGATAAGGGGGAAAATGAAGCACACTGCTTTTGAGGAATTATTTAGACAAGACTTTTCAACAAGGATCCACATAGCTATAGTACAATCAGATGTCTGGAAAAATTGGCGGAGCCAGCTGGCTGGTGTTTATAACATGGCGGGCAGGAGACTGTGTCCCAGTTCCCGGGATTAACACTTGAGATTGGAAAAGCACTGTCGTATTACTGATCCTAGTGGCACTGGACTGAATATAACTGAGTTCTCTGACATCCCCAAATTGGGGGAAAAAAGGTCTTTCCTACTGTCTGGAAAAATCTTAGAATCTGAAATTAATCCCCGACACATATGTTATTGCCTGGGCCATGTGTGATTGTAAAATGCAACAGAACCTTGGTAGGAAGTCCTTCAAATCACTTGAACAAGTTTTGTGCCCCCACTGTATACAACAGGGCCTCCCTTGGCCCTGCTTTTTAAATCCATTTTACATTAGTGCTCACAGAATATGTACATGGCCTATTGGACCTCACCCCCAAGTCCGAATCCTCTGAGGTGCCATCCCAGGCTACCACCTGAGGCTCTATGAGGAAGCCACTGGCTTCAGATCAAGAGGGGAGGGCAGTGTGCCAGGTTTGGCCCTCAGATCCTGCAGCTCACCTGTAACTTCACCTGTGCCCATGTTGAAATGATCTTGCTTTGTCTTGCCAGGGGCTCTGGAGCATTTTATGACAAGTTTTTGCTCCCTGTTGCTAAGATTTGAGTCATTTTTAAATGTTTGCTCTTTTTGCCCTTATGCCAAACACCCTTGGAAACTGAATCAGGGCATTATTAATGAATGACGTCCCTGAGCTCCCTCTGCTGGCTCTGCATCAGCCACCTGCAGCAGGTCATAATGCTTATATTTCTCTGAAGAAAGAGCCATTTATCATCGACAAATGAAGATGGTGAAGAAGAAGAAAAGCAACCAAGAGCAGAGGGTTCTGAAAGGGTAGCTGGATGGCAGAGGATGTTCCTGGGCAGAGATTATGGGGCCTGGGTCTGGGTTCTCTGCCCTTCCTTCAATGGCAGTTGGCACACAGCTCGGCCCTCCCCAGAACCTCATTGCTGTGGCAGATGAAACAGAAAGCAAAGGACTAGAACCCTTTCCATTTGATCTGCACCTGGAGAAGTTCAGAGAGAATAAAACAATATCTGAACCCCCCTCCCACCCCCAGTTTCTAAACAGGAAGGGGAAAAAGAAAAAAAAAAGTTTTGCCTCACATGAGAATCACCCCAGGCAGAGAGGGACCAAGAGCCACCTCCCAGCATTATCCTTAATCTCTGGGGATCTGGAAGGGCCCAGGGAAGACATGCCACTGGGCACCTGCAGGGAGGCCCTGCCTGGCACTGTAGAGCCCTCAGAGGCCTGGGCAGCGGAAGGACGTCTTGGCTAAGGAAGGCATGGGTTGTAAATCCTCTCCCAACTGGTGTCACCACACATCTGCATGCCTGTCCTGCTGGCCTCTCAGTCCAAACTTAATGCAGCAGTATTTCCTCACTTTACTGGTCTGTCTGTCCTTATCATGGTCTAAGCCAATGAAGCGGTTGCTGGATAGATCAAACAATAATACAAGGTAGAACAAAAGAGGGTGAGAAAGGCAAAGGGCAGGGGAAGACACACCACCCTAGAGGGACGGGTGTTTTTTGTGGACACACAGACATGCTTAGTGAGTTACATGACTATCATGTCATGTCTACCCACGGGACTGCCCAGTGGCACTGGCATGCTATGACCACGCAGCAGGTGGGGGTGATAGAGGGTGGGTTGAGGGGAGGGCACTCCTGGGAAGCCGAGGTGTTAGCCAGGCCACCCCTCAGAAGTGTGTGGTGTTCAAGGGTGAGTGTAGGGTTGTATATCCAGCATGACTATTTAGGAAGGATGTAATGAAGAGGAGAGGGGGAAACAGAACATAGGGAGAATTAGGCTAATTCTTGATCCCACCCACTGGGTCACACATGGGCGCGGTCATGCTGAACCATGGATGTGCCTCAGTGTAGGGGCTGCCCAGAGGCAGACTGTTATCTAACACTTACTAAAATGCCACTGAGAGTCCTTATTCTACATGCAATCATTCTATTAATCCTTCCAACACTCCAGTAGTGAGGGTATTAGATCCCATTGTGTAATTGAAGAAACTGAGTAAATAACTCTGCCCTGGTTGATGAGGGAGTAGATAGTGGAGATGGGAAGAGAGACCAAGGACACATCATCAGAGCCCGCGGTGCTGGATGTAGGACAGAAAAAGAGAAGCTAGCCAAGAACAGCTGAAATCCCACTTTGGTTGAAAAGCCTTGTCTATGGTGGGAAGTGTCTGTCGCGCCCCTGAGAGCCCCCAGTCATATTCTCAGTGGTATGGGTGGCTTCCTGTGGCTGCTGACTCAAAACTGTAAGCACTAAGTGAGCAACGCTTGTCAAATGTGACTTCCGTGTCCTCCTTGATGTCAACTAGGGGCTGTGCACATGGTGTATTGAATACACACAGGAGTGACCTTTGCCCATCTGACCTTTCAAGACCTTTCTGTACTCTTTGTGATTAAATAATAATAATAATAATAATGATTTAAAAATTTAAAAACAAAAAACAAAAAACCAGCCTCTCTGGGGCTAGCTGACTCTACAGAAACCCCAAATTCTTAGGACCTTGCATCTATCCAAAGTTCTTTTTCTTAGCAGCTCCTCTTGGAACTTTGGCTATACCACTTAGAGAATAAAGCACAACAGATAACACATCCTTGTTGCCATGCATAAATGTACAGTGAATTCTGTGTGTGTGTGTGTGTGTGTGTGTGTGTGTGTGTGTGTGTGTGTG
>NW_026000016.1:23091132-23112260 GCF_001458135.2 Marmota marmota marmota | reverse complement strand
TGTGTGTGTGTGTGTGTGTGTGTGTGTGTGTGTGTGTGTGTGTGTGTGGTGCTGGGAACCCCAAACCAGGGCCTTGTATATGCCAGCTAAACACTCTACACCTCCAGCCCAAGAAAATCCACATTTTATTTCAAAAGCCCGGAGTAGGTGCAATTAGCTGGATTCGTCACATTAGCCAGAGCAGTTGATTTTGAAGTTAGGGCAGTCTGAACAACTTAGCAGCATTGGGGAGTTTAATTTAGGGAGTGGCCTCTCACTATTGTTTGGACTTTGACTTTACATCCTGAAGTAAATGGTTGTTGCAGCCGGAAGTGGGCAGGGCTTGCTGCTCTGCCTGGTGGTTCATGAAAGAAGAAACAGAGAAATCATAACCTCTGTGGTCTGGTTTATGTTGCAATATGAAAACCAGGAAGCTGATCGTATAGGAGGCTAATGTAAAGGTTAAGGACAAAGTGAAGCCCTTACCAGTTGGAGGCGAGCTACCCTTTGACCTCCACAGAAGCACCCAGGTCCTGGCTGCTGGTAAAACTATTAAGACTTTGGAAATCCTTGAAGCTTAGTGCAGGGGACCAAAAGTAGCTAAAAGAAAACACAATCCGAAGATGGTTCTTTCAGAGGCATCCTGCAAGTCCAGGGAGGATGAATGTCATTGCTTTCAAGGTGTCTGGGAGGCGGGGGGGGGAAGGCCTGAAGCCCAAAGCAGCACCCTACAGCTCTCTGTGCCCTTAGATTCCCCACCTGCTACCTGCCACACCTAGCTCAGCAGGTAGAGAAGACTGGAAAAGCAAGTCTAGTGGCAGCTCTGCCACACTTACTTGGGAAACCATCTGGATAATATCTGTCCACCTGGCTCCTCCTGAGTTTCTCAGGGCTCTTAAGGATTAGTCACCACTAACTAAATGCGATGCTGCACTTCCCCAGGGTGCAGTACTGTGTGGATCACTCCAGCCTGGGTTGGCGCCCAGGAAGGCTGGCAAAGGCTGTGTGTAAAACATCTTTTCAGACTGCAGCGCCCCCAGGGTGAACTACAGAGTCACTTTGATCTTAATTAGCATTCTTGGATATTAAAAATAAATACCCAAGCTCCCAGGGTGGAGAGAGGAATCCATGCCCCAGGAAAATCCCAGGAGGTGGTGTTCCCAGGGGTTTGAAACAGGCTGGCCATCAAAGGCCGTGTGGCCCTTCCTCGGTCAACCAGGGTCACATCTCACCTCTGCCCAGCCCTACCAGGTGTTTCCTGGAAGCTGCCCCCCCCCAAGTTTGGCCTGCCGGACTCTGCTTGGTTCCTGAGAACAAAGAGGCGCTGTGTGTGGCCAGCCTGAGACACATGGGAAAGCCATTGCTGACTTGCTGGTGAAGATAAATAGACATGCCAGAACTCCAGCTCCTGGAAGACGATGCCAGAGAAAAAATATTTTGATATGAGGGGAGGTGACTGTATCCATAGAGACCCCTCATTCCTAAACTTTGGGCTGTGGCCTAAGGGACTTCCAGTGGGTGGTACTGAGTGCTGGAGAATTGGTAAGCACATCCCAAGTCAGGTTCAAAAGGAGGTAGTTGGGTTTCTGCCTTGAGAGCCCTAGCTCTTGCCCATAGGGACCCCCCTTTCTACCCTAGGCATCTCCTTCCCAGGCTCCTATTTTGACAGGATACTTGGGTCTGATTTAATCACAGTCACATACACTCTTTAGGCTGTTTCCTCTAAGAGGGAGCGCATCCTGCCAAGGAGTTTCCCCAAACATTTGGGGAAAGGCCCCTTCCCAGGGCAGAATCCTCCTGTAATTGAAAAGTTGCATTTTAGCCAGGTAATGCAAGGTAGTGCACACCTGTAATCCTAACTACTCAGGAGGCTGAGGCAGGAAGATCACAAATTTGAGAACAACTTGAGCAACTTAGTGAGACCCTGTCTCAAAATAAAAATTGTTTAAAAAGGGCTGGGGATGTAGTTCAATGATAGAGCACTTTCTTAGCATGTGCAAGCTCCTGCCTTCAATTCCTAGGACCAAGGGTGGTTGGGGGTGGGGAGTTGCATTTATTTGTAATGATTCAAAACACTGTTGCCAGAAAGAACATAATAGAGGAGGCACTGCTGGGGGATTTTGTGTAGAGCTCAACCAGTGCCTGGTGCAGACCCCTTCAGGATGCAGAAGCAGCAGATCTGTAGTGTACTGATAGATGCTCATTCATTCAGGACCATGCGTCAGGCATCACAATAGGGCCTGACCACAGTTCTAAGGAAGAGTCAGATGGAGTAACAATGGGGCATGGTACAGTAGTGCTCTGACAGAGTCCAGGAGCCCAGGGAAGAGGGCACTCATATCGGATCTGGCAGGTCAGGGATCTGGCACTCCTGTAAGAAATGGTACCTCATCTGGGATTAGGAATGCTTGGTCCAGCCACTTTGGCATCCAAGAGCAGCAGTAGATACTAAAGTAGCCCAGAGACAAGTGCTTCCCAGAAGAGAGCACCCACTCCTGGGTCCCTATTTTGGGTCACTCATTGAGAACTCCAGTCTCAGTGCCATGGACCTGTTCGGCACCTGCAGCTGGGCTGGACTGACAGTCACTAAGAAGCCCCTTCTCCTGGGGATTCCCTGCAACAGAGGAATTAAAGCCTTCAGGAGCCAGAAGGTGGGCAGTAAAGCAGTGGAGTGAGAGAAATAAACCCACCCAGCTTTTGTCCTCATGACCACATGATCTAGTAGGGGAGGCAGGCTCTAAAAAGATATTAAGGGCAATGGAGATTGAGGGAGGGGGTGTGGGGACCAAGATGGGAACACCTTCTCCCCAGGCTACCAGCAGACAGGTTGATCCCAGGGACCTCAAGTGGCCTAGCTCAATTGCAAGGTAGGGAGGGAGCTTGACCAAATCTCAAGGACACATTCTGCTCCCATTGCAGCCTTAATTTCCTTAATCAATGCATAGAAATCATATGTCAGATAAGAGAACCCTCTCTAGAACACATAAGGAACTTATACAACACAATAGTGAAAAGAAAAATATTTGTGTGAGTCAGCTTTCCACTAAGCCCCACCTCTTAAAGATCCCACCACCTCCCAATAGCAAAACTTTAACCTGTGGGTCTATGGGGGACACTTCTCCAAACCACAGCAACAATCTAATTTAAAAAACGTACAAAGGATCTGAATAGACATTTATCCAGAGGAGATATGCGAATGGTCAATAAGCACATAGAAAGATGCCTGGCATCTTTTTCACGACTAGATCAACAAAATGAGATATATCTAAGGCCAAGTGTGGAGATGCACGTCTACAATCCCAGCTACTCACAAGGCTAAGGCAAGAGGGTGGCAAGTTCAAGGCCAGCCTGGGCAACTTAGAGAGGCCCTGTCTCAAAAAAAAAAATTAAAAAGGTGGGGAGTCTGGGGGTGTAGATCAATGGTAGGGTTACAAAAGACCACATATTTTTATATGATTTCATTAATATGAAATAGCCAGAATAGGCAAATCCAAAGAGATGAATAATCCTTAGTGGTTGCCTAGGGCTGGGGGGCAGAGAGCAGGAGAGAAATTGGCTGTTACTGTGAGCTGAGTTTCTCTGTGGAGTGATGAAAGTGTACTAAAATTGTTGGTGGAGGTGGTTGCACAACTCAAAATATACTAAAAACCTTTGAATTATTACATTTAAATGAATGAATTATATGGCATGTGAATTGTACCTCAATTAAACTGTTGTTGATTTTTTTTTTTTTGAGAGAGACAGAGAGGAATTATCCAGATGGATAGTAGGCAGACCATTAAGGATGAGAGCCCAGTAGGAAGGTGACTTGAAGTAGTTGAGAGTGGCAATGATGAACATCTGAGCCAAAACTGTGGCAGTGAATCTAGAGATAAGGGAGAGCCCACAGAATTGAGCCCTGGTGATGGTAGGGGTATGCTTGTGTGCATGCGTAGTGCATATTTGTTGAGTGCTGTCTAATGCAATATCTTATGTACCTTTCACTATAAGATGCTCTTTTCACCTGGGAAACCAAATCACAGAGAGGCTCAGAAACTTGCAGGGACCACACAGCAGGTGGTGGAAGTGAGACTAGAGCCAGGTGGCTCAGCTCCAAAGCCTACACTCCTCTGGAAACTCCCGGGGTTTCTGGGCTGGGGTTGAGGGGGAGGCGGTCCATCTCTGAGACACAGAATGAGGAAGGAGGAACAAGGACTGGGGGAAAAGAGGCAGTTCAGGTTTGGACATGAGGCATCTGGGGTGCTCTGGAGGGGTCCAGTATTGGTTCCTACAGTGTGCTGTCTTGGCGGGATGGAAGGGAGGACCCAGCGCAGGAGCAGGAGGAGGGCAGCGGAGGGGTGAAAGGAAAGGCAGGCAGAAGAGGCGCCCTGCGCCGAGAGGGAAAGGCTCAAGGCTGCAACCATCAGATGGATGAGGACTGAAGAGAGTCCCCGGAGGTCAGCATCAAGGGACATATTCCTCTGCAGGGAGAAAGGAACGAGAGGTGAGGAGGCTGCAGGGAGCGCATGCCCATTTCTCGCTGGAGGAAATCCTTGTCTAGGCTACTGGCCTCCAACTCCCGCCGGGATCCTGTATCTGAGATGTGGGGCTCCTGGGTCACCCGGCCTGCCCTGCAGCAGAGGAGGGGACACCTCCAGTCTGGGACTTCTGTTATGCTGGTTTGGGAGCATATTCAGGATTTCAACAATACAGTTGGCTGAGGTCTGGGGATTTTTTTTTTTTTAAGCTACAGAATTTTTTTTTCCATATATATATATATATATATATGCATTTCTATAACAAAGTNTATATATATTTAGTTGTAGATGGATGCAATACCTTTCGGCTTGGGAGGCTGAGGCAGGAGAATCGAGAGTTCAAAGCCAGCCTCAGCAACTGCAAGGCCCTAAGCAACTCAATGAGACCCTGTCTCTAAATAAAATACAAAATAGGCCTTGGGATGTTGCTCAGGGGTCAAGTGCCCCTGAGTTTATTCCCCAGTACCAAAAAAAAAAAAAAATTCACCAGTTGGTGCCAACTTCTCCTCTTAGCAGAAATGCAGGGTCCACACCCTTCCCCGACCTCTCCCCATACCTATCCCTGTGGCCTCAACAAGGTCCCCACCCATGGTTTGGGGTCAAGAAGCAATTCCAGGAGATGGAGGTATAGCTCAGTGGTTGAGCATGCTTAGCATGAGTTCCATCCCCAGAACCAAAAGTTAGAAGAAGAACCTTCCAGACCCACATTGCTAATCAGTGTCTACCGGCTAGAAGAAGAAAGTTTGGGGCTCCCCCACCAGTGTGGGGGTCTTTCCTGCACCACTGGCATATAGGCACTTCTGCCACTACCTTGCCCCCCAAATCTTCTCACCCTCCCTTCAGCTGCTTGTCTCAGCACCAGCTATTCTTGCATGGATGGTGAGAGACAGCACAGGGAGCCTTGCTGCCCCTGCCCGGAGCTAACCAGGAGAAATGTGGTTGCTGTGGAAGGTCTTGAAGGACTTACCCTCCACTGTTTGTTCCTCCTCATTTCAGGGGTGGTGATGCTTGCTGGGGTTTGGAGGACAGGCAGTAGGCAGAGGAATGGCTGACCAAGGCCTAGAGGGGCTGCAAGAACACACAGAAGAAGATCCTGAGCTTTGCTGCTCAGCTTCAAACACATTAAATCCAAATGGACCAAAGAGCAGTAAAATGGCCCCCTAAAGAATAACTCCCTGCTGGGTGCGGTGGTGCACGGCTGTAATCCCAGGGACTCGGGAGGCTGAGGCAGGAGGATCGTGAGTTCCAGGCCAGCCTCAACAAAAGTGAGACACTAAACAACTCAGTGAGACCCTGTCTCTAAATAAAAAATAAAAAATAGAGCTGGGGGGCTGGGGATGTGGCTCAAGCGGTAGCGCACTCGCCTGGCATGCGTGCGGCTCAGGTTCGATCCTCAGCACCACATACAAACAAAGATGTTGTGTCCGCCGAAAACTAAAAAAATAAATATTAAAAAAAAATTCTCTCTCTCTACAAAAAAATCAAAAAAAAAAAGAGCTGGGGATGTGGCATCAGTGGTCAAGTGCCCTGAGTTCAATCCCCAATACCGAAAAAAAAAAAAAAAAAAGAGAGAGAGAGAGAAGAATAACTCCCTTAACTCCCTTGTGGAGCCCTGCTGTGTCTTGGTAGCCCAGGCCATGTCTGCTGTGCTCTGCTGTCTGGGAGCAGATGGCCTGTCAGAGACTGCTGGCAAGTATCCCTGTCACTCTGCTGCGACTCTGCATCAATTCTCACTCCCTGTTGGCCCCCAACTAGGCCAGGTTGCAGCGTCTGGGGCCTGCTGGGCTCCCAGACCAAGCAAGAAGAAGCCACAGAATAAATGTCATTGTCCCAAGGCCAGAGACACAAGTCTTTGTCCCTACTCCCAGCCCCATTGCCTGGAGGAATGGTATGGCTTCCTTTCATGTAAATCAGGGTAAAGAATGGCCCAGTCCCAGGCCACCCTGGACCCTGGACCCTGGACCCTCAGTCCCTTTTCAAGGGGGTGGGGGGCAAAGGAAGGGAGCCTCTCTTAGGGGCAGCCAAAGGGCACAGCCGCTGGGATGCAGGGGATCCAAGGACCGAAGCACACTGGAGCTCCAGCTGGTTTGGGGGAGCTGGATCCTTACAGTAGCAAAGCTCAGGGGCCTAGGACACAGGACAGTGCTAATGGAAGGAGGGTCAGAGTGGCCAGGAGGTAAAAGCCTGACCACGAAACCACGCCACTCACCTCCTGGACTCACTGCCAGGTGCGCTCCCTGACCCCTCATGGCCCAGCGCCCAGGGGAGCTGGAATCAGAGGCTACTCTGGCCCCTGATCTTGTCCACACAGCTCTCCTTCCTCACCTCTCTCTCAGACCAATTTCTGCTGCTTTCCCAGGCTCCAGTGACGGTGGAAAATCCCCCTCCCATAGCTTCCTCCCACGTCCTAAAGCCCAGTCACCTGAACAAACCCCAGCTCCATCCAGGGAAGATGCTGAGTGGCCAGCAGGGCTCATGCTCACCTGGGCAAAAGCGTCCTCTTGAATAGGGGTGGTAGCCAGGAGAGATGGGGGAGGGGTACGCTGGTAGAGATGCCAAGGCTGAGGGGGTTATTTTGAACTAGGAAAAGGCACCAAAAATGCATCTACCTTTGGTGCCATCTTCCAGAGGGAGAATTCAGGAAGAGGTGTGGGCTTGACCGGAAGAGGATGGCCAGCTCAGGTGCAGGGGACACACTGAGTCTGAGCAGCCAGTGCAGCGGCGGACCATGGGTGTCTAGTGGAGCCATATTCTGTACAGAGGCCCAACTGGAGCTGGCAGCATCCAGGTGGGAAGTGAGGTCTTGGGGGTGTAGATCACCCAGAGCAAGAAAGCAGGGGAGGGCTGGGGAAGAACCAGCCAGGAGCCTCATCTGCTGAAGCTGGCATAGGTGAAGGAGATAGAGCAGGGAAAGCTGGGAAGGCAGGAGACAAACAGGAAAATGGGCTAAAAAGAGTCAAAGGAAGAAGAAGGAGGGGAGAGAAGAGGTCAGCGGGGTCCAGTGTTGTCAGACAAGGCAAAAGCTGGCTGGAGGAGGCGAGAGGATCTGACTCTGGAGGAACAAAGAAAGAGCTCTGATGTTTGCACAGTAAGCATGTGGAGTTGGCATGGTGCATGGCAGTGGGGAGCCCTAGATGCATATAGGAGGTGAGAGGATCTCTAGGAGGCAGAACTGAACAGGAGAAAGGCTCACACAGCATGCTGAGCGGTCCATGCCTTATTCTGCAGCCTCCAGATCCAATCTGGCCTGGTGTCTGTTTTTATGAATAAAGTTTTATTGGAACACAGGCCCACCTAGGCATGTGCATGCTGTCTGTGGCTGTTTTCATACTGCAGTGACAGAGTTGCCCTTATGGCCTAAAAGCACTGTAGCTGGCCCTTCACAGAAAAAAGTCTGCTGCCCTCTGCTGTAGAGTGTTTCATAAAAGAGGTGAGCAAGAGGGTCACATCTTGCTGGCAGCTGGGGAGAGGCTGCATCAGAGGGGTGAGGCAGGGGCACCAGGTATACGCATGGCTGCCATCCCAGCAGGAGCTGATGCCAACCTGAATCAGGGTAGTCAGGATTGAGGGGTCTTTGCAGGACAGGAACAGCAAATAAAGTCCTTCAATTAGCACCAGCTGCCTGCAGCACTGGTTGAGAAAGATACTGAGGAGATAATTTGCCTCAGCAAGAAAGACTTCAACGTGTCGTTAATATCATGTAGAGAAAGAGCTGGGGAGGCGTGGAAGCACAGGATCTCATATTTCCTCCCAAACTGAGATGTCCATTTCCATTTCACTGAAAAGAAATACTAAATCTCGGGCACTGGAATTTCTTCTCTGCTGAGAGAGGCTTAAAAATAAAGCATTCATTGTGGAGTTCTGGAGATTTTCTTTTTCTCACTTTTAATAGCAGGACCTGGGAGGCCTTTCACCCAAAGGCCCTGGCCTGCAATTCCATTCTGCATTCCAAAGAAGGAATTAATCGCCAGGCACACTCCTGTAATCCCAGTGGCTTGGGAGGCTGAGGCAGGAGGATCGCGAATTCAAAGCCAGCCTCAGCAATGCAAGGCCCTAAGCAACTCAGTGAGACCCTGTTTCTAAATAACATACAAAATAGAGCTGGGGATGTGGCTCAGTGGTCAAGAGCCCCTGAGTTCAATCCCCAGTACCTCCCCCCGCCAGAAAAAAAGAAGAGGAAGAAGGAGGAATTAATCGTCTGTGGAGTGTGAGCTGGATACAAAGGCAGAAGGCAGTGAGCTTTGGCCAGCAGAGTCTTGCAGAGGAGGCTCATTGGTCCCAGGAGAGCTACAGCCTGCACAGAGCTGGTGGGAGGCCTGCCAGTGACCAATAGGGAGAGAAGGCATCAGCCCTTTACCAGTCAGCCTTGTTGTTTCTGTAAGTCGTTATGGAGGGGAAGCAGGAATGCTGTCCCAGAGGCGCGCTGGGTGTGTGCTGATGCTCCTGAGGGCAGACAGATGAGAGCTGGGGTGGAAGAGGAAGTGGGATACAGGTAAGTGGGGCCAGTGGATAGGACAGGAAGTAGGATCTGAAAAAAAAAAATGATGCAGCAACGCCCAGGCAGCCCACCCTGGGGAAGGAAGCACAGAGCTGCGTCTTTTTCTGGGTGAGCAAAAGGAGCTTGGCCCAGTAGGGGGCTCCTGTCCCCATGTGAACATGGAGGTGCAGCTGGGGTTACAGACCCACCAAAACTCGGGCGCCATGATGATCTTTCCCCGATTCTTGGTGCCTCCTTTGAGAGTTCTTTGGTTACGACTGCGCCATGCAACTGTGAAATAACTGCCTGGATGCGAGAAATGAAATAAGAGGAATGCGCCCTTCCTCCACTCTGGAGGGACACACAGGCCTTTGTCCTGAGCGGGGCTCTCGGAGTGAGAAGGAAGGAAGGGGACAGAATTGTGAACTGATTCTTTGTGCCAGGCAAGAAAGAATGAAATGACCTCCCTTAGCAGCCCTCCAAACAACCACTCAGGTTACCTGAGGGGCAGCAGGGAGGGAGGGCCTAGGGCTTGGGGTTGCTCTGGTAGGGAAGACCTGCCTCCTGCAGGGGTGTTCACACTGCATGGGGACACAGCATGGCCCTTGGACAAACCCATGGAACTCCCCAGTCTCAAGAGCAGTGAGAGCAATCCCTGTGCACAGCCCAGGACCACCCAGAAGGACCCTGAGGGGGGCCTCTGAGCACTGCAGGTGCACCCAGGCCTTCTCCCTGCGCTCCTGTTCCCCTCAAGACCTTGGATTCCTGTATGAGCCCACCAGGTGAAGGGATCCCCAGAAATGAAGAGTAGGGGTAGGTGCAGGCTTGGATTCAGAGTTCATTTAATTTAGGGAAATAAGGGCAGGGGTTGTGGCTCAGTGGTAGAGCGCTTGTAAGGCACTGGGTTTGATCCTCAGCACCACATAAAAATAAAATGAAGATATATTTTTAAAAATGATGTAATTTAGGGAAATAATATCCGTTGGTGTTTGTTTCACGTCCAAGTGTTACAGAGCAGCTGCACCCTCTTGGAGACCTTCCTAATTGATATGAGGAAGTAGTCCATTGGCAGGAGGATGAGGAAGAACCTCAAGAGAGGAGGTGCAGCTCAATATCACCCCGTGTGTCTTCTGTCCTTGACAGGTCACCTCTCAGTGATGATCTGTGGGTTACTGGGGGGACCTGCAGGGGAAAGGCAGAGAGGCTGTTGAAATGCACCTGGGCGGGTCACCGTTGACACAGTATCTTCATGTGTTGCCTCAGTTCAATGTCACCACAACCCCCACAGGAAACAGGCCTGCTTGGGGCCCTGCAGCTGCAGGGTTGGGGGACACCCAGGGTCTTGGGAGTGTTTTTCACTTGTCTCCACTGTGGCCTTGGAGGGTGTGGCCTCCTCCATTGGCCCAGAGGGTGTGACCAACATAGGCTGGCAGGGTTCGTGGCTGTCTCAGTCTGGCCCACAGATACCAGATAAGCACCCACTGCATGCAACGCCTTTCTGGTCCCCTCCTGGGCTGACGCTCTCCCAGTGCGAACGCTACTGAGACCTCCATTTCTGTTTTGTTTTTTTGGTGGTAGAGATGGAATCCAGGGCTTCAGGTTAGGTGAGCCTTCTACCCCTGAGTTACCCCCCAAGGCCTTTTAAAATTTTATTTTGAGACAGGGTCTTATTCAATTGCCCAGGCTGGCCTCAAACTCAAGAGCTTCCTGCCACAGCTTCCTGAGTGTGGGATTACAGGCATGAGTGTTGGCTATGGAGACCTCTAGATGAGGAGGGTGAAGCTCAGGACTCAAGCTGCACCTGCTGCAGAGACCCTCCCTCTCTGTGGTTTAGGAGAGTGAGATCACTTCCTGTCTCGCTTCTCTCTCTTTCAGTTGAGGTTGTAGGTGCTCTTGGCCCAGTGTAGATCCTTCAGAAGAGGAAGGGAGCCAGGGCAGGGTCAGCCAGCCTGTGGAGGAGCTGCTCTCCTGCCCCAGGACACAGAACAGAGAAGCATGGCTCAGCTCCTCCTTCTGCCACTGTTCCTCCTGCTTGTTGGCCCCCACCCTGAGAGCGGGCTCAAGGTGATGAAGGAACCCTGGCAGAGACAGAGGTCTGTGGGGCCCAGGTCTCTGCAGTCTCCATGGCTCTCAAAAGCCATGGTCAGGGTGGGGTAGGGTGGGGTTGCTGGAGAGCAGCGCTCCTTGGAAAGGATCAGAGGTCTAGGAGAAATTGTCCCGCTTGGAGAAGGGAAGGGCAAGGAGCTTTCTGAGGCTATTGTTCCAAGAATAACTCTGATTATTCTTTCTCTCTCTCTCATGTTCTTTCAGATCAGAATAAATGTACTTGAGCTCTAGAAAAAGAACTCAAATTAGACCTGCAAATATTTCCCAGAGTTAAGGGGACAGGGAGCTAGAAGGTGGTGACCACCTTGGGCCAGAGCTGCAAAATTTGGAGGCTAAGTAGGGACTCCAAGGGTCCAAGCAGGAAGTCCCTAATTGCAAAGTGACAGGCATCAGGGAGTGGGTGGGGGCATCTCTAAAACCAGCACCTATGACTCAGACTCCTTCATAAACATCCAGAACTAAAGATGGGCATTCAGCTGTGGCCCAGAAGAGCCACACTCTCCTCAGACCAAGCCCTTTGGCCCACATCCTTAGTGACCCATGGAACTCAGTTTCCCATCAGTAATCAGAAGGGTTGTATTAGTCAGGCTTCTCTAGAGGAACAGAATCAACAGGAAGTATAATTGTAACAGGAAGACTTATTAGGTTGGCTTAAGCCACCAGAAGCTGGATAGTCCACAATGGCCGTCTGCAGGCTGCAGAGCTGGGACAACCAGTAGCTGCTCAGTCCAAGAGGCTGAAGCTCCAGAACAAGAGGGATCAACCGTGATACTCTAGTCTGAGACCAAAGGCTTCTGGAGAATCCGCTTTGGAAGAGTGAAGAAAGGAGAGTCTGATATTCTCAGCCGGTGACAGCTGCAATCAAGAACCTGTTCAAGAAGAATTGAGCTTACATCTCCTGCATCTTTGTTTCATCTTTCATCTGATGCATCTTTGTTCTTCCAATTTTCATTCCGTCCAAGCCATCATCCTATTGGTGGGTGCTGCCCATGCTTAGGGAGGGTCTTCATTTCAGTTGGCTATTCCACATGCCAGTCATTCCTAGACACACCCTAATGACACACCCATAATCCTATTAATCCTTGGTATCTCTTAATCCAATCAAGTTGACAACTCAAATTAACCATTAAAGGGGTTTGCACTACATGGCCTCTGAGGGACTTCCCAGCTCTGAGCCCAGGATTGAGAGTTTAACCCGCTGGGCTGTGTGGAATATCTGAAGAGGACCAGAGAGTAAGAGACCCAGGGAGCTGTGTAGGAGGCTGAATCCTGGGCCTTCCCAGGCCACTAGGCCAGAATCTGCATTTTAACAAGTTCACTCTGAAACCTGAGACCACACTGACCTTTTGTGGTCCCTGAAACATGACTGACTGTAGCACCTGCTGTTCCCTTTGCTGAATCCTTTCCCCCAGAGCTGCTCTGCCTGTTACCCTCTGCCCTGTTTCACTCAGGTCTCTGCCCAAACAAACATCTCCTTCAGAGAGGTGTTTCCTGACCACCTTTTCTAACAACAAATAACATCTAATTTTGTAGTGTAGTATATCCCATGCAATATTTGTGAAATAGTTATGGTAAAAAAATCAGTTGTCATTGATATGAAATTTAAATGTAATTGGACATCCTGGGTCCTTCTCTTCTTCCTCCTTTTGATGCTGGGGATTGAACCCAGGGCCTCATGCATGTAAGCATGTGCTCTACACCCCCAGCCCAAAGAGTTAGGGTCTTGGGCTGGGGTTGTGGCTCAGTGGTAGAGCACTGGCCTTACCCGTGTGAGGCACGGGGTTCGATCCTGAGCACCACATAAATATATAAAATAAAGGTATTGTGTCCAGCTACAATTAAAAATTTAAAAACAAAACAGATAAGGTTTTGCTGTGTTGTCCCAGGCTGGCCTCAAATCCCTGGGCTCATCGATCCTCCTGCCTCAGTCTCCTGAATAGCTGGTTCTACAGGCACACGCCACCACGTTCAGCTTGTCCTATATTTTTATTCGGTAAATTTGGCAACCCTAAGTCAGTGGGGCTTTCTGTACTTCAATCCCCTGACAGTAGGCAGATGTTAGTTGGAGTCCCCAGGGCAGCATAGAGGATGGTGGCAGCTCTCCTGCACACTCTGTCCTCTGCTCCCACAAAGATGCCTGGGATGGCCTAGGCCTTCAAGGCAATTGCCTTCTGGGGCAGTTCTATGTCCCTGCCTGTATGAATATAGAAATTTCTGGGTCAGAAACAGGCCTAAGAACTCCCTTCTCCCATCTTTCCCTCCCCTGCCTCTCTACCTTCTCCAAATACCGAAGCCCAAGTCCCCAGATGGTCCAATGCCATAGTTGGTTGTGTGATCAGGCAACTGAGCCCCTGGCAATCAAGAGCTGGGGTGTGTTACAGGTTGAATTGTGACCCCTGATTCCTATGGTGAAGTCCTAACCTCTAAGACCCCACAATGTGGCCTTATTAAGAGACAGAGGTAATCAAGAGAGAATGAATTCATCTGGGCAGGCCTTAACTCAACATGAGCAGTGCCCTTATAATAAGGAGCAATTTGGACTCAAACATGGTACAGAGGGAAGATGGCATGGAGACACGGACAGAAGGTGGCCATCTGCCAACCACGGAGGGGCCTCAGGATGAACCAACTCTGTCGATAACGTGATCATGGACTCCAGCCTCCAGCAATGTAAGATGCTTAATTCCTGCTATTTAAACCACCCCCCAACACACACACACACACACACACACACAGAGTTTGTGGTGTTTTGTTATAGGAGCCCTAGGAATCTAATGCAAGAAGCCTGGCCTAAGAGTCTGGGGCTGGCTCTGCCCTCTCTCTCCTGGTACCTCCCTTCCCCCTGTTTACCCAAGTGGGGGCTGGCTGCCCAATCCCAGGTGGGAGGCTCCATCAGGATAAGTTTGTGCAAAGGCTTCAAGTCACCTTGGGTTTCTTGTATCTTTTAACTCTTGTCAAAACAACAGGCTGGGTTCAGGAGAGCCACTGGGTGCCAATTGGGCTGGGATCCCAGCTCTGCAGAGGGGACCACCCCGTGGGGGAACATTCCCACTTTCCCCACAGCCTTGTGGGGGAAACTGGCACTGACTGCAAAATGCTTACTGGAAGCCAAGAATAAGATCATCAAGACTGTGGCTGAAGGGAAGAAATGCAAACCAGCCAGGGTTAGAGGACTCAGGAACATGTAAATAAAGCAACATGAAGTAGACTTTCAGGCTTCCAGAATTCATGTGCGCTTTGGGACGAGCCTCAACACATGTACTATTGGCAAACCTCCCCTCCCTCCCTCCCTCCCTCCCTTCCTTCCTTCCTTCCTTCCTTCCTTCCTTCCTTCCTTCCTTCCTTCCTTCCCTTTTTAACCAGGGATTGAACCCAGGGGCATTTAATCACAGAGCCATATCCCCAGCCCTTTTTAAAAAAATTTTTTTTTTTTTTTATTTTGAGACAGGATCTCACTAAGTCCTTAGGGCTTCTCAAAGTTGCTGAGGCTGGCCTTGAACTTGCAGTCCTCCTGCCTCAGTCTCCCCAGCTGCTGGGATTACAGGTGTGTGCACCTTATTTCTTTTCATGAGCCCAGTACACAGCATGGCACTTTGCACACAGTAGGTGCTCAGTGACTTGGACTTCCTAAAACCAAATAGAAACACCCTAGCTCCAGCAGCAAAGAAACTGGCTTGGCACATTTGGAAGCAGATTGCTAGAGGTGGGCAGTTTGACCTGGCATTTTTAACACCTAGACTAGGATAAACACTGCTGGATGACCTTGGACAATTCTCTCTCGTGTGCTCTGGCTCTCCTTGTCGGCTGTGAAATGGGAGAACCCCAACACCTGATGGGGAAGACTCCTTCCTAGCTTCAGGCTGGGTAGATGTTTATGTGACATTTTCGTTGACATAACTGGAGCTCTTATTAGCTCCAGTTTTGACTTAACGCAGACTCTTCAGTCAAAAACCCCGGATCCATATCCCTTCTTCAGACAAATAACTTCTCTGTGTCTCAGCTTTCTCAAATCTAAAACGGGCATACGGTCAGTTCCTCCCAATGCCAGGCCAAGACACAAAGAAAATAAGAAAACGGACATCTGCCGGCAGAGGGCGCTGCGCGCCCGCGTTGTAAGAAACGCGCTGCGCAGCGCCACCACCAGGGGTCGCCCGAGCAGGCCGCCTAACCGTGGGTTTCGGAGAACCGGGAAGCCCTTGGCCAGCCCAGGGGACTAGCGGCCTCAGGTTGATGCCCGCCTTAGAAAGAGTGGAAATGACAGTGCAGAAAGATGCGGGGCACATCCCTACCAGCCCTCCACAGCGAAGGATGGACGTGGCTGAGGCTGGCTCCTGAGGCCTGCACTGGCCTCCATATCCCCTTCCAGATGATGCTGGCTCGGGTGCCCTCCACTAAGCTCCTGTCCCCAGCTGCTGCCAGGGCAGCCTGCACACTCTAAGCCCAGCGTTCAGGAAACACTCCCAGGGCCACAAAGATAGGCCGGCTAGGTTGGAGGGAAGTGGGAGATAACAAACGGGATACACAGCAGATATATGAACTTTGTCCCAAGTGGGGACAAAACCTCTCTCTGGTCAGAGGGGAGGAGGGAGTGAATGGCCACAATGTTTCCATTCCGATTAGTGGCAGAGGAATCTGAGGGTCACCATTTTAATCTGACCTAAAGTAAACAAAAGCACTTTTCCAAAGTGACTGTCAGGTCTTTATCACCCAAGGGAAGATCATCTCATGTCCACGATGGTTAATTTAAGCAACAACTTGCCTGGGCCACAGGGTGTCCAAACATTTGGTCGAATGTTATTAAGGGTGTGCCCATGAGCATGTTTCTGGATGAAATCAACATTTGAAGGGTAGACTGTCCTTCCAAGCCTGGGTGGGCCTCATCTATTTGATTGAAGGTTCAAATAGACTCTAGGCTGACCCTCCCTCCATAAAAGGAGCTGGAATATTGGTCATTTCCTGCCTTTTCCTGATCTGAAACATCAGCTCCTCTTGGGTCATGAGCCCATAAGCCTTTGGACTAGAGCTTATGCCACGGGCTCTCCTGGGGTCTAGCTGGCCAACTCACCTGTAATCATGTGAGTCAATTCCTTTTAATGAGTGTGTGTTTGTGGGGAAGGGGAGTGGGGCACCCCATGCAGGAGTGTGTGCACATGTATCTGAATCTCTGTGTGTACGTGTGTACAGCTACATATCTGAATGTTGTGTCCTCCCCAACTTATATGTTGAAAGCCTACACCCCAAGGTGACAGTTTTAGGAGGTGGAGCCTTTGAGAGGTGATTAGGTCATAAAGGTGGTGCCCTCATCAATGGTATTAGTGCCCTTATAAATATGTGTGTTTGAGTGCGTGCGCACACACACATACCCTATTGATTCTCAAACGCCCCGCCTAATATCACAGCCAAACCAAAGAGCAGCATGAGGGTGGAGGGTGTCTCTCAGTGGTGGAGAGTTTGTCTATCATTTGTGAGGCCTTAGATTCAGTCTCTAGCAAAACACACACACACACACACACACACACACACAATGTGATATCATTCTACTCCTGTCCCTTTAAAATGGTAGACTGCAGTCCTCTGAGGAACATAGCACATGTGCATGTCTATCAACTCTACTGTCCCCTTTGGGGTCCTTTCTCAGGAAACACTGCCTGTGCTGAGGATGCCTCGTGTATTCGACTATGTATGTGACACTAGGGTTCCACACCCAGTACCCTCTGCCCTCCTTGTACAGGGCCACAGGTGTCCTCAGGAAGCCCTCTGCCCCACTGTTATAGGGCACATGGTTTGGTGGTACAGCCCCTTATTCTCAGGTGTAGGGCTGAGCCCTGAGTCAGGCCTCTTTTAGGTAGCCAGGTGACTGCTCTGACCCAAGCCAGGTGTGTGGTCAACTTTTTGTCACTGTGACCAGAATCATTAATTCACTGATGAGGTCAGAGATCTCATGATCCAGTCACTTCCCCAAATCCCCCCTCTGAACCTTGCTGCTTTGGGAACCATGCTTTCAAAACATGAATTCTTGGGAGACATACCAGACCCAACCATAATGCCAGGTCAATGGAAGGAAAAGAAATTTTGTTGGGGGTGGTGGTGAATTCTCTAGGAACTGGTTTAAAAAAGAAAAAAAAAAAAAAAAGGTGCTCTTTCTTCTGAGAAGATAGGTGCCTGCATAGAACTCTGGCAGCCATATTGTCACCACAAGGGAAATAACCAGCCTGAGAATTCAGGGCACAAATTCCTAGAGCCATTCATGCCATAAGTCAGACTTCCCTTGGCTGTTTCATGTACATAAGCAATGATTTCCCTTGTTTGATTCAGTTTAATTTGTGTTTCTATAATTCTAACAGATTCCACAGGGATGCACTGCTGTAATTGAGGGGAACCAAAGATGATCCAGATGGCCCCAAACCACAAATTGGCTAAATAAACTATCCAGGATCCTAACAACAAATACCCCACAAAAATTTAACAAGAGAGCATTGATCTATATTTGTAGACATGGAAAGTGGTCCTCGTTATAGTATTAATTTTTTTTTTTTTTGCAGGGGTGTGGTATCAGGGATTGAACCAGGGGCACTCAACACTGAGCCACAACCCCAGCCCTTTTTTGTATTTTATTAGCGACAGGGTCTCACTGAGTTGATAGTGCCTCACCATTGCTGAGGCTGGCTTTGAACTCACGATCCTCCTGCCTCAGCCTCCCAAGCCACTGTGATCACAGGAGTGCCCCACCATGCCCTGCAGTATTAAGTTGTTTAAAAGGTTATAAAATAGCAACAGAGGCTTGGAATGTAGCCCAGTGGTAGGGCAGGTGTTTAGCAGGCACCAGGGCCCAGGTTCTATCCCCAGCACCCCCAAAACAAAACAAACCAAAAACAGCAACTGAATATGATCTGGAGGGAATATAGGGCTTATCTCTGGGTGGTAGGATTATATGTATTTTTTATGCTTATAGTATCATCTCATCCTTCAATGCTAGTTTGTTACTTTTATAAACAGGATTAAAATAATTATTTTCATTTTAGAAAAGAGAGTATAGTGGCACCCCCCCACCCCCCGCATCCACAGAAAATCTTGACTAAGCTTCTCCAGAAACCTTCACCATAATTGATTTTGGGACCATCAGCCAAAGAGTCTCTACAAAAAAAGAGTTCAGTGTAGGTGAACTTCCTATTTTCCTGTTGCTCTATTTTACTTGGCCACTGTCCTGGAAGAAATCAGCACTCCAGTTGCTGAACATCCCTTTACTAGTTTTTCACAAACATTTATCCAGTATAGTAGTTTGTAGAAGTATATTTGCAAATGCAAAATGTGATTAAAAAAAAAAAAAGATCCTTTAACAAGTCCTCTGGCCTTGAGATGGGCTTCACAGAGATGTCTACATTTCTAAGAGAAGTTACCACTTGGGCTCCATGGTAACAGCTGGCAGCGGGAGGAAAGAACGGGGAGAAGAAGCTCTCTCCTTCTTAGGTGTTGTTCTTAAAGAGTTAACTTGCCCAGAACAGTGAAAGAAAAAGCTGCTTTTATGTGAATTTCTGCAGACTGTGAACTTCTGAGCCCCTCCCCTTACATGCTGGGTATAAAGTTCTGAAACCACCTGAACTCAGGGTTCAGGGCATTAATTGGTTACAGCAGAAGCTGTGCCCTCTGAACCTGGCTGCAGCCAAATAAAACTGTTTCCTGCTATCCTTGGTGCCTTGCCTCGTCTGACCCCTACAACAAGAATACTTGCAAGTTTGTGTTTTAGAGTGTTTTGAATGTCCCAATAGCAGCAATAGAGCCACTGAAAGTGACTTCAGTTTGTCCCTGAGTTGAGATGATTATGTCAAAGTGGCCATGGCAACACCTTATATCCCCTCTACCTGCTTTTCTGCATCCCAGATAAATGGGAATGAGTCCTTCACACAGGTGCCACCCCCTGACTTGTATGACTTTGCTCCTATGTCCCTGCAGACTGAAAGCCCTTCACCCACTTACCCTCCAAGGCTGAACTCAGATGCCACCTCCATGAAGCATGAAGTTCTCACCGCTTCCTGTCTTCTGTACCCCCACAGCACCTTGTCATGTCTGTGAGAAATCCTTTTGGCTGCAAGTAACAGATCCTCTGACTGGGAGTGTTCTAAACAAATAGTGGTTTAGTTTTCCTTAAATAAATAGGGACGTAGTTGGGTGGCCTGGTAATATCAGATCTAGTGTCTCTGGGATTCTCTTGACCTTTACCCTGGTGATCATACATGGGGTGGCTGCAGCTGCTCTCAGGATCAGGTATTCCCATCTCAAGTCAAGGAAGAGAAGTGAGGGTGGAGGAGGGGAGACCTTTGTGCCTCACTGACCTTCCTTTTAGCTGACAGGAAACATCTTTCCCAGGAGTTTCCAACAGATGTCCCCTTCCACCTCACTGTCCAGCACTGGGCCATCAGGCCCTCCTCAGACCAAGTCTGGATGTACATTCCTGGGATCAAAAGAAATCAGAGACCTGAACAAAATGGGGTTATGGCGACAGGGAAGAAGGGAGGGAAAGTCTTTTTCTAATTTTTCTGGACACACTACCTTTATTTTATTTACATGTGGTGCTGGGGATCGAATCCAGTGCCTCACACGTGCTAGGCGAGTGCTCCACCGCTGAGCCTGTAATGCCAGATTTGTGGGACCCCAGTAGATCTCCAGGAGCCGAATCCGATGCAATCACACAAGAGTCTTTATTGCAAGCTAGAGCCTGGACTCACAACCATTCCCAACGCAGCGGTACCAGGGAGTGAGTCCCGGTCCTTTGTTCAGTGAGATTTTATAGGTTTTGGGGGGATACTCTATGCGTCACAACATCACACAGCAAATCATTCCACACTGTGGGAAAATCAAACAACCACTCTTAACATTGATTAGCACATGCGCGGGCAGGAATAAGTTGGGTAGGGGTGATTGGTTAGTACAAGAGGGGGATTCCTTTGAACTGATTGGTTTAGGCCATGAGGGGTGTACGTGCTTAAACTACATGGTATCCCAACATGTTATCAACCACCATAAACTACGGGGGAGGGTCATCTGGTATCCCCGGTATTTTCCCTGTCTCATGCTGATTGGTGGTTGCTAGGGGGTTGCTATGGGTCCTCACCTGGCCTAACTGAGTCAGGGACACCTGGCGCTGCAGATCTCTCCTGTTATTTGTAGACAAACAACTCAGCAGGGTGGGTATGTGCCTAGGAGTGCTCTGTGGGTTTTTCCAAGGACAAGGGTCACGCCCCCTTCCTTGGACAGGCTTTGCTCTGAGATAGAGGCTGGTTTCTCAAAAATGGAGTCACGTAAGTTTCTTAAGCCCCAGCCCCAGCCCTGGGAGGGGAAGTCTTTCATGAAAGGCAGGGAAGGAACTCATCTTGAGTCTGCAGGGATCCTCAAAAGACTGAGCAGGACAGGACCTGCTCTGCTCTGCACTAACCAACTGCTGAGGACTGGCAATGGGGCAGGAAAGGAGGAAGGGGAAGGGGCTAGAGATCCCTCGAAGAACAGAGGGAGTTTAGACCAGGGCCTGGCAACAGGGCGGAACCAAGCAGAGACCTGTGAAGATCCTTCAGGAGGAAGCTCCGCCTGGCTTGCTCATTGGTCCGCAGGCCAACCAAGTCCTAGAGAGATGACCGAAGGATGCTGGAGGGTAGAGTGGAGAAGGACGGTGAGGGTGCCTGGGCCACCTGGAAGGAGACACCCCCAGGTATCCTGGGCTCTTGTTCAGGGGACAGTGGATGGTGGGTCTGGTTCCCAGGAGAGAGGACAGGGCTGAGACACAACTTGGAGTCATTGGTGGGAAAAAGGCGCGTAAAGACATGGAAGAGGACGGGCCCACGGCTCCTGCCTCTAGGGTCTGGTCTCCAGGAACCTAAATTGAGTCCAAAATTTGCTCAACTTCAGATGCATATTTCCATGCTGCTCTAACATGCCATCACCCCTCAATCAGTGCAGCACACAACACGGCTCGGCCTATTTTTTTCTTTCCTTCCACCCTCCCTCCCTCCCTCCCTTCCCTTCCTCTCTCTCCTCTTCTCTTCTCTTTTTTTTTTTTT
>NW_026000016.1:23028393-23091110 GCF_001458135.2 Marmota marmota marmota | reverse complement strand
CTTCCTCCCTCCCTCCCTTCCTTCCTTCCTTCCTTCCTTCCTTCCTTCCTTCCTTCCTTTCTTTTTTCCTGTGATTGACCCAAGGGCAGTCTACCACTGAGCTACATCCCCAGCCCTTCTCGTGTTACTTGAGTTTGGATCCCATTAAGTTAGTTGCCCAGGCTGGCCTCGTACTTGGGATCCTCCTGGATTACAGGCATGTGCCCTGGCATCTGGCTGTGGGACAGTTAGTCTTAGTATCTCTTCTGGGAAACCATGTAGTTCAGCACATACTCCCCTCGTGGCCTAAACCAATCTCTTTCTGTATTGCAAAAACTGTCCCCAGTTCCCTTAAGTTCCTCACCTAGGTTAGGGACCGTTCTCACACACACAACCCGACCTCCGTGGCTAGTTGGTGTTAGGACAAACAACATGCGCTTCATGAAGGCGGGAGACAGAAGCAAACCTCGGATCATCAGGCTTTTCTTTATTCAGTATTTAGCAGCAGAATCAATTAGTGGAACCCTGGAGTGGCTCATTTTGGGTTCCACTAATGGCGATGGGCTGAAGCAAGAGTCTGGGTTGTAGAGGCTTCCTTTAGGGTGGGGCAGGAGGGCAATTCTTGGGGTTATTGTACTGGGGTCCAGCTGACTCATTTGAGTGGGACTGGAATGTGAACAGGGAATTTCCTGGGGCTTAGTATTGGGGTCAGGTGACCCATTAGGGTTGGGGGTCAGGTGACCCATTAGATTGGGTGGTCAGGTGTGAGCTCCTTTTGTGTTCCTTTACTCTGGCTGAGGCCTGGGATTTTAAATGAGAAAAGCTTAGGGGAAATGTCCTTGGATTTATTTTCCAAATCCTGCAGTTGGTTCTTGGATTAAAACATGCCTGTTTCACCTCGGGATCCGGGATCCGAGTTTAAGCTCCTAGTAGTTTCACTCAACAGTTGTGCCTCCCGGCTCTGCATGGGCCATGCCCACTTCTTCCTCAAAGATCTCAAAGGAAGCTTGATGTCATGTGCTGCCTGGACAGCTTGTGGAATCCAGAGAGCCACATGGGCCTCGCTGCAAACCCCCCCTCCCATCAGCTCACTCTCTTCCCCCAGATAAGGACCCCTCCAGACAGCCCGCCTTCTCCAGGAGGCCAGGTGTGGTTCCTGATGATCCTTGACTCCTGGGTTTTGCTCCCCTTTGGAACTGTTCAAACCAGCCAATCATATCTTCCTGTGGGGAACAGTCACCTCTTGCTGCTACAAAGCCTGCTTCCCACAGCCCCCACTTGCCCATTCTGTTCCCAAGTGCAACCCCCCCACCACACACACACACACAACCTGGCCCCTTGTGGTATCTCCTCCCCTGAGCTGGGACAGGTTACCAATAGACTGCTGTGGGTTTCACCTGCACAGTGTCACATGTCATCCATTCAGACACTCCAGAACAAGAAGAATGAAAAACCAGCCTCAGCCTCTGAGCAAAGCCTGTCCTAAGGAAGGGGGCGTGACCCTTGTCCTTGGAAAGACCCACAGAGCACTCCTAGGCACATACCCACCCTGCTGAGTTGTTTGTCTGTAAATAACAGGAGAGATCTGTGGGGCCAGATGTCCCTGACTCAGGCTAGGTGAGGACCCATAGCAACCCCCTAGCAACCACCAATCAGCATGAGACAGGAAAGATACCTGGGATGCCAGGTGACCTCACAGTAGTTTATGGTGGTTGATAACATGTTGGGAAACCATGTAGTTCAGCACATACACCCCTCGTGCCTAAACCAATCAGTTCAAAGGAATCCCCCTCTTGTATTAACCAATCATCCCTACCCAACTTGTTCCTGCCAGTGAATGTGCTAATCAAGTTTTAGAATTGTTTTATGATTTTCCTACGGTGTGTGATGATTTGCTAAGAGATGCTATGATGTATGTGAAGTCCCTGCTTTCTCCAAAGAGTGTATAAAACTGCTGCAAACTCTGGGTTCAGGGCCTCTCAGCGTCACCAGCTGCTGTGTGCGCGAAGAGGACCAAGCTAGCTCGCAATAAACACCTCTTTGCTGCTTACATCCATCTTGGTCTCTGGTGGTCTTTTGGGGGTCCCAAATTCAAGCATAACAACATGGGCTCAGAAAAGCACCAAGCCAAAGGCCTTATTATTTCCTGCATCCACAGAACAAGTAATTTACCTCATGACCTTGGAGCATGTCCATGAAAGCAGGTAGTACCAACACGGCTGCTCCCAACCACTGGCCAGGAAGGGAGAGGCCATCTTGTCTCCTAAAAGGACCCATCTAGTTCACTTTTCCTCTCAATACTTTAAAACAATGTGAATAGGAGACTTTTAAGTGCGTAGGTTATATTTTCCACACAGGGTCTAAATGTGCGGAGGACTGTGAACCCAGACGCCCCTGTGGCTTCCAGCACACAGGGACTGTCTCACACCTTCCTGTATATTCTGGGTTAGAACCCTAAAGTCTTCTTTTTTCTTTTAAAACCAGACTTAATTTCTGTGTGTCTCTCATTGGGATTTCTGAAGTGTTCTAGATATCATGGAGTCTAATGTGGCACATGCTGGAGTTTCAGAGAAAAGAGCAAAATTGTCCCAATTCTTTCCTGACCTTTCAGACCCACCTCCCCCACACCCCACCTCCACCTCCACCTCCACCCATGGCTAGTAGCTCAATCTTGCGGATTTATGGGGCTGTCACAGAACAGCCCATGTGCTCCCAAGCCCCCAAGCCCAGCTGGTTGCTCTCTCTGCCAAATACCACTTTTTTTTTTTTTTTTTTGGTACCAGGGATCGAACTCAGGGGCACTCCACCACTGAGCCACATCCCCAACCCTATTTTGTATTTTATTTAGAGACAGGGTCTCACTGAGTTGCTTAGTGCCTCACTTTTGCTGAGGCTGGCTTTGAACTCACGATCCTCCTGTCTCAGCCTCCCAAACAGTTGGGATTACAGGTGTGTGCCACCATGCCTGGCCCAAAATACCACTTTCTTTGATATCTGTAGGCAGCTGCTTGTTCAGGGAGCCAGCTTAACTGTGGACCGAAGAATTGACCTCACCATCACTCTCAGGCAGCTGAAATTATTCCTTCATGTTTCTGTATCATGTTATGTCACATTATGCTTGCATTGCAATTTTGGTTTTGTAAACTAATTGAAGCCAAAATAGTTCACCAATCTCCTCCTTCTCTCCCATCCCCAAGTGCACGTGGACTTAAGGGCAAGGACTCTATTTTAATGGCAAGTACTAAATGCTTCTCCCTCTCCCTCTCATTCTCTCCAAGGCGGGGCAAAAAGGACCTGGAATCAGCCACTTCCAGAACACTGGCCGGGTGACTCCTATCATTCCATTCTTCTCTGGGTGTTGAGGTCCTCTTGCATTTCTGATGGGGTTTATTGTGCAAAAAAGTGGGCATAAAGGGAGCTATCACCTTCCATAAGATTATCTTTTCAGGTTCATTCACATTATGAGCTTGTTCATTGGATTTGGCTCTTGACTGAATTCCAATCACACCCCACCCTCCCTACACTCAGAACTTCCTTCCTACACTCAGAGGTTGTGAGGTGAGGTTGTGAGGTAAGGCCACAAGGCACCTGCTGTGCCAATGACAAGCTGCCTCTGGGCTGTCACCACTGGCTGGACCATGGGTAGGGCTGGAGCTGATTTTCATGGTTACCCCAAATCTTAAACTCTGTGGAGAGTTCTGGGATCCTTGGGCCTTTTGCACACATCCTCATAATCTTGCTTTTTATTTTTTAAAAATATTTTTATTAGTTATTATGGACCTTTTATTTATTTATTTTGTTTTTTTAATATGTGATGCTGAGAATCGAACCAGTGACTCACACATGCTAGGCCAGCGCTCTACCACAGAGCCACAATCCCAGCCCCATAATCTTGCTTTTTGAGTCGTAGCCCAATCCCATCCCTGCTGTTCAGCACCCACCCTGCTGCATTAATCTGTGAGGATTCCCGGAAGCAGCTCTAAGCTCTGAAATTCCAGCTTTCCTTGCCTTTTGTTACCTTGGAGGCATTTCAAGTAGCTATTTTTATCCTTCGCTCACATCACAGGTTACAAGAAAGCATCTGAGACACTGAACCACTAAATGTTTACCAAGGAGAAGAGATCCGCAAAGGGGAGGGGATCTCATTACCAGTTCCATCCACTGTCCAAATCCAAACCTCTGAACACTTGCTGAACAATATGTCTGATATTAATAATCATACATGATGTGAGATAATATTAAATGGAAAAGTCTTCTTTTTTTTTCTAAAAAGAGCAAAGGAATTTGGGGGATTTTGAACAGCTTCCAGTTAAAAAAATAATAATTTTCAATGTTGCTAAAAATGGACACTTAACATTACATTGTCTTAACCATCCTGTGCCCTCAATACTTAGATTACTGGAGAAGGGGCAGAATTGCCTCCTCCAAATTCCCATCCCATAATGAGGCCATAGGAACTCTCCTGAGTATCATTTAGGGGAAAAAAAAAAATCATCAGCAGCTGCATCCACAGATCATCTTTCTTGCCCTGAGAGTGGCAACTTTTCAGAATTTGCCAATAGAAATCTGCCCCATATTCCTACATGATACTAAGTAAGTTGATTAAAAATCATAATCTCATTGAATAGATACTTTTTTTTTTTTTTGGTACCAGGGATTAAACCCAGGGGCACTCAACCACTGAGCCACAACCCCACCCCTTTTTATATTTTATTTAGAGATAGGATCTCACTGAGTTGCTTAGCACCTTGCTAAATTGCCGAGGTTGGCTTTGAACTCACAACCCTTCTGCCTCAGCCTCCTGAGCCACTGGTATTACAGGTGTGCACCACCGTGCCTGGCAAGAAACTCATCTTATTGAAGCAAATTCTTTTTTTTAATATATATATATATATTTTGTTTCAGTTGTAGTTGGACACAATACCTTTATTTCATTTTTTTATGTGGTGCTGAGGATCGAACCCAGGGCCTCACACATGCTAGGCAAGAGCTCTACCGCTGAGCCACAACCCCAGCCCCGAAGCAAATTCTTTATAATAAATGTAGACACAAGTCATGAGTCGTACTGTTGGTGAGAAGGAAAGGAAACTGTGTTAGAAACTTACTTCTGTGTTTCAGGGACACAGAACAAGAATGCCATTAGAGGTGTGACAGGTTCAGTTCTCTCATTTGATGTCTCCTGTTGGTCATAGGCCAATCACAGAAGGGGGCTGCCGCGTGCTGTAAGTGGCTTCCCAACACTGGTGGAGTGTCTCTGAAGAGTGGGAAGGTGCCCACTAGAACTGAAATGGGCATCTGCTGTGGCCCACCAAGTCTATTCCTAGTTACATTCCCAGAAGAAAGGCCTCCATATGTTCACCAGAGACACTGACTGGAATATTCATAGCAACACTATCCATAATAGCCCCAAGCTGGGAACCACTAAATCACAACGAGAATGGACAACCCACCACTACACATCATGGATGAATCTGTACTGAGGGAGAGATGCCAAACACAAACAGGCATCGTTTCATCTATAAAAAGGACAAAAGCAGGCAAGCATGGGGTTAGAATTCAGAAGGGTAGACCTGCCAGCCATGGACAGTGGCTGGAGCGTCTGGGGTCTTCACAAGGTTGTATATTACCTGGGTGCTGGTCAAATGGTGTATGTGGTCAAGTCAGTGAGCTTTGTGTGTATGTGTGTGCACATATGTGTCTATAGGTTTAACTCCAGTTGAAATTTTAGGGAGGGGCCCAGGTTGTGGCTCAGGGGTAGAGCTCTCACCTAGCATTTACGTGAGGCACTGGGTTCGATCCTCAGCACCACATAAAATAAGGACATTGCATCCACCTATAACTAAAAATAATATTAAAAAAAAGTTTAGGGAGAATACACACCAAAATATGATGGGCAGCACTGGCTGTGGAGACTCCTGTTAGTACCCTTTCATGGGGTTCTGGTGGCCTGTCAACAGGGACACATCTGTCCCAGCTAGTGGTGACCTGCTCTCACCTCACGCTCCCAGTGGGTTATGACAGAACTGTGTGTGCAAGGTTCCAACCAGTCTCAGGAGCACACAGGAGAGGCCTAACACTGAGTTACACATCACAGGTGGCTCCCCAGCTCCTCAGATTCACTGGGGGAGGGGTGAGAATTTATGACTATAGTCATCCAAGAACGATAATCACACTCGTATTTCCAGTGATATGAAAACAGCTTCTAATAGATTTTCAATGCCTCCTTTTGCCACAAGAGTGGCTTTACAAAGCAGTTCAACCCTCCTTTACCCCTCAGCCAATGCTCTCTGCTATGACAGCCCCCTGAACAAGGATATATGATGAATTCGTAGTTCCCTTAACCTGAGAGAGGAGCCTTGAATTTTGCCCACGTGACCTCTCTGTACCTGGGGTGTACAGTTCTCATTGAGGTGACAGGCTGTCCTAAGAGTGCTGTAATAATGTCACCAATGGCTCAGGTTACCTGTGTTAGGGACCCTCAGCCAGGTAGCCCTCAGTTACCTGAAACCACCTGTGAACACCCAAATACTTCACTTCACAGCTGAGAAAACAAATGCTGAAGCCAAAGTCCCAGAACTCAGTGCCTATTCTGCCTGGCAGCCTGCACCTTGGCCCATCCTGCGGCAGCCACTGAGACCTTGTGTCTTAGGAACACTAGTGCAGCATCTTAGGAAATCCAACTTCATGCCAATGAGCTCCAAGGAGAGTGTCTTATTTAGACTGGAGGGGCCTCACGCATCTTCTCATCAGTTCTCAAATACAACCTCTGCTACAGACAATGGGATTGAGTCTGGAGTGAAAAGCATCAAAGACAACAGAAGACTCAGGGTGAGCTCCTGTTTGCAAGGTCAAAGTGCTTTCTCCCACAGTCCCTTGTGGGACTGTGTATCTTGGGGCACCTTTTCAAGCACATGGGCCTTTGGGGAACATTCCATATCCAAACCACAGCACAAAATATGTCTTTGAAGTAAAGATAGATATTTTGTGCTGTGGTTTGGATATGGAATGTTCCCCAAAGGCCCATGTTCCAGGCTTGGTCCCCAGCCAGTGGCGGTTAGTAAACAGAACGTTTTTTTAATACTTTTTTAGTAGTAGATGGACACAATGCCTTTATTTACTCATTCTGATGTGGTGCCAAGGATCAAACCCAGTGCCTCATATTTTCGAAGCCATGTTTCGGCCACTAAGCCCCAATCCCAGCCCATGGTAGAACCCGTAAGAGATGGGCCTAGTGAAAGTTAAGTTAGGTCACTGGAGTGTGCCCTTAGAGGATGTTGGGACCCTTGTCACTTCTGTGCTCCCAGTCACAATGAAGTCAACAGGCCTCCTCTCCCATGTGCTCCCACCACGACGTACTGGGCTGCCAGAGGCCCCCAGCAAGGCCAAGTGGCCATAGACTGAAACATCTGACTCCAAATAAGCCTTTCTTCCTTTGATGATTTCAGGCATTTTGTCACCATGCTGGAAAGCTGACTAACATATCCAAATATGTAGAAAGGAGGCTAATGGAAACAACTTGAAATGACTCTAGGTCTACAAAAGGACCTGAGCCTTCTTTCCATCCCTGACTTCAGCAAACGAAAACAAAGACATTGTGCAGAAATTAAAGTGTGGCCATTAAAATGATAACATCCTTTATACTAACATACTGGCTCCTCATAACAGAACACAGAATTCTTTTTTTTTTTTTTCATGTCATGTACTTTTGGTAAAATAAACACAGATCTCCTTTGAATTAAGTATTTAGTCTTTTTATTTCAAAAGAAGAAAGGATACCAAGAAGCAGAAGAATGAAGCAGTTAAAACCAGCAAAGCTGCAAAGTAGTAAAGTTGAAAGGGAGAGATGAATCGAATTTCAACAAGGTTGTTTAATGCAGACTCAGGGGTGTGAGGGTTCAGACCCAAGTCACATCAAGTCCAACGACTTCAGCAGGCTCACTGACCCATCAGTGACAGAGCTAGGCCCCTTTCTGCTGAATCTTAACTTTACACATTCTAGATAGATCATGCACATACAGGTTACACTTCAGGGTTACATGAAATTGCATGCAATTCACACAGAGCATCATTTTGAAGGCACTGTATTGTGTAGCAGGGGCTGCTACTTTCTGGCAAGTCCTCCTAGGTTGGCTTACAAATGGTCCTCCTTTTTGTTTATTCACATTTGAAACTTTGGTGCAAAACTCAGGTGCTGTCTGATCCTACTTTGGCTTCATATCTCACTCTCTCTTCCACTTTCCCTTCATAAAAGCAGATAACAAGCTTAGAAGATGATGTTTCCTGACAACGATATCATGTTTTATTTGGACTTTCAAATCATTTGAGTCAATCATGTAGAAATTTTTAACATGTTGACTTAAACCAGTTGCAACCAGTTTTCTTTCTCATGAATTCAGCAAGGTCTGTAATTCACAGATTCCATGAGATACGACACCCAGAAGTTTTTACTCTAAATGGTTCATAATTAAAATAGTTGGTATACATTTGAGTCTACCTTAACTTTTAGAATGGGATTTCAGTGCATGCCACTTGCAGAGGCTCTCTTCCTGATTTTAAAGTCCCAGTTCAAGGGCTGCAAATTGCTTATCATCTTTAACAAAGAGCTCTGCATAATTTTTTAAGGACATAAATGCACATTTCTAGTTCTAAAATTTGCAGTAAATGAGATTTGATTCCAATTCCAGTGTATATTATCAAAGTCATGGGCTCTCACCACCATTTGGACCATGAGAAAAAATCCCCTTTAAATTTTATCTTTTGTGCTATTTCAGTGTATGTTTTTGGTCTATCAACTTGGTAGGTGTGAAAAGAAAATGTATTTAACATTCTAAAACTCACAATGGAGACTGGATACAGTTCTAAGGATCATCACGGACTCCCTCATCACTCAAAAAACAAAAATATCTGCTTTTTGTGGTCATGTGCTGACCTACCACACCCTTCTAGCAGGAATGTTCTGCCTCTCCCAAGCCCTGAGGAATGGAGTCGGCTATCTATGGACTGAGATCTCTGAAACTGTGAGGCGCCATATTTTTAAACTTTTCTTCTTCTAAGTATTGTCAGGTGTTGGGTCACCGTAGCAAAAAAAGCTAAAACAAATGTCATGGAGGACAAGCTCAATAGATTGATTCTTAGGTTAGTATAATTTGGGGTGATGGCCATGCATTGAGTTCCACAAAGTGATGCCAGAGGTTCTAATTCAGCAGCTTTGATGACCAGCTTGCCTGGGCACTAGATAACTCAAATCTTCTATCGTGTTCCTTCAGTCCAAGGTGTGACAATAACTCCCTATAATTACTCCCTACAATTATAGGAAATCTCTTTTACACCATTTTTTTTTGCTTCTTCGATCCTTTTAATAATTTTGTAAACTGAATAAAATTTGCTGTCTGACATACCAAAAACAAAAACAAAACAAAAAACACCAACAAAGCTTTCCTGCCATTTATTCACATGCTCATTCTGGCCCTTACTTCCACCCCCAGGGTCAGCAGAAAGCACAATGGAACTAGCTCCTATTTAGGTCAAACAGGGTTTTGAAGCCTCCTTGTGGGAGGAAACAGAAAACTTTGAACTACAAGTCATCAGTGAAATTTCTGCCTGAAATTCTGCTCTGCTCATAGCATACCATATAGACGAGAGACTGTCAGCATGTTTCTATTAGACTGCAGACGCTTCCTTGAAAGAAAAGCTATGAAAACATGTATTAAATTGATTTTATAGAAATGTTTTGCAGCAACTACAGATGTCTCAAGATAGAGTTTTCTTCCTAGCTCACTTTTGTTAGAAAACACTTGACTCTCCCTGACAAACACACCACGAAGACCATGTCTTCTTATTTCTAACAAGAACTGAATTCCAAACACACACACACACACACTGTAAAAGAACTTATCAAACAGAATCCATCTTTTATAATACCAAACCTTCTATTTCAGTCTCTGACTTTGCTCTAGTTTTATCCATTTACTTAAGAAGTAAGGCTCAGAGCACTCAAATGGCATCAAAAGGTTTCTCTGTCATGAAATTACTTTAACAGTGTATTCTGGGTTCAAAAAAAAAAAAAAAAAAAAAGGAAGCGGGAAGGAATAGAATTTACATACTAAAATATAAATAAGAAAGGTGGAGAGGGGGAAGTAATGTCCCTTTTTTTCCACTCAAAAATGGCAGTGAGAGAATAAACAATACAGCAAGTTCAGGGGACTTGAAAGCCACTGAAGTGCATTCTCTCCAAGAAAGGAAAGGACAGCTATTGCACTCCAACCAACTCTGCAAAGTCTGCTAACTTAGAAATACCTCAATTATAGAGTCCAAAGGACTGTCACTGACATATCCCAGTTGGGTCTGATGTGATTCCATTATATCACTGAGACTGGCCTTCCTGAATGTTGCCACCACAGAAGCTACCAAGCAGATGGCTGGATTTCAACCTGTCATAGCACATGAATGATGATGCCAAGAGGAAAAACATGTCACTAACACTTACACCACACTAACCTCAGACTGATCATCCATTAACTTTTCCTTATTCATACCTAGGGTGTAAGTTTTTACCATGTTTTCTCACAGTTATTTCAAGTGAGGCACAAATATCTCCAAATTTCACTTTTGCAATTTTAAGTTACAATGAGGCACAGAGTCTACAGTAGGGAAACCAAATTGTCAACTACTGGCTGAGGCTTGCAACTCTTACCCCTTTAGTAAGTAAGTAGAAAGGAAACGATACCTAGATTTTAATATGGCTTTCTCTTAAATATCTAACCCTTCCTAAATACCCAGATAAACTATTATTCTCCCTGGAAATGTTAGCTGCAAACTCAGTGCCTAAAACCAATACTCCAAGGGCAGCTGATGAGAAGCTCAGGTCTGCACAATTTCACACTTGACTTCTCTCAAGTGCCCAATTACTGGCACTGGGGAGGCTTCACAACTAGCAGCAATCAGATGAGGTTTGCAATGACAATGTTGGGTTAATCTGCCCCCAGAGCAGACAAACCTGACTTTATGGTAAAGCACCTAATGCCTTAGTCAGCAGAACAAACTAAGTCTGCACCTGGGTTCAACCAGGCTGTGGTGATGAAAATCTTAGCTGATATTTCTCCCCTGAAATGACTTGAAAAATTTTGAAGATGCCTTTAAAATTGCAGGGAGTGGGTGGGTAGGTTTTTTTAATTATTAAATATTTTTATTAGTTGTTGATGGACCTTTATTTTATTGACAGGTGGTGCTGAGACTTGAATTGAACCCAGTGCCTCACACATGTTGGCAAGTACTTTACTACTGAGCCACAACTCCAGCCCCCACGTGGGGCAGTCTAAAGATGATCCATAGATGCAACTAAAGATCGTGAACAGCAGGTGTTCATTAGAGAACAACCAACCACCACAACAACAACTGAGGATTGAACTCCAGGGCACTCAACCTCAGACACATCCCTGGCCCTACTTTGTGTTTTATTTAGAGGCAGGGTCTCACTGAGTTGCTTAGTGCCTTGCTGTTGCTGAGACTGGCTTTCAATTCGTGATCTTCCTGTCTCAGCCTCCTGAGCCATTGAGATTACAGGCGTGCACCACCGCGCCTGGCAAGAACAAAAAATTTTAAAAGCCTCTGTGACATACTTATTTCATAAGAGAGAGAAAAGACGATGCTAAGGATGGCACCCCAGGCCTTGTACATGCTATGTAAGCATTCTACCACCGAGCTACATCCACCAGGCCTAGAGCACATTTTAAAGGTAAACCAAGAACCTATTTGGAGTTTCTGTCAATTTAAATGGAAACTTTTGGACCTTATGGAGTACTAAATATCCCTCAATCAATGTAGTTTTCATTTAAATGCTACTTCCTATACAATACAAAGTTCAAAATCACACGATCTTCTATATATTCTAAGACTTCTTGGAAAAACAACTATTGACTAACACCAAACAAAACAACCCATTACTTATTCTGTAATCGCCTGTATTAGTGCATTTTTTAAAAATATGTATTTTAGAGTTTTGTCATCTTCTGTTAAAGAAATCTTTCAAAGACTTTAAGGGAAATAGTGAAATCAGATTTACAACATAACAAATGATGAAGCTGTCACCTATACACAGATTTTTGTTACAAATACAATTTAACAAACCTGGCTAATGAGATACAAAAGCTTCTAATAATTTTTATTAAAATTGAAAGCTGTATCCTCAGAACTTAATTTTTGTTGAGGAAAGTCTGAATTAAGTGACAAGTTCACTGATGTATTCTGAGTTTTCCAACTAGTAGGGAAGAGAGCACAACTGAGGTAGGTTGTTCTCTCCTGTTATCTTAATTGGGTTCTGGGTTTTCTTCTTCTACTCAGTAATCCTGAGTTCTACATTGGAAGCTTCCAGAGACTCCAACTATGTTCTGATTATTCAATATGTTTCAAAAAAAAAAAAAAAAAAACTAGGGTGCCACTCAGTGACTTATCCTTGGTTCAAACATTAGGCTAAGGTTTCAGTGTTTATTTTGCATGTTTACAGCAAGAACTCAAGGCCTATGATGTGCCTTCTGTGATCCCAACCATTGAGTTTAGAAAGTTTTTGTGCAACAGAAATGTAATAATTGAAAAGTAATCTTTTCCTTTCCATGTTTTTCACATGTATCAATATCAGTTCCTTCAGATGTCAACAGAAATAACCAATAAGGGATGGGAACATAGCTCAGTTGGTAGAGTGATTGCCTCCCATGTACATGGCCCTGGTTTCAATCACCATGCACCACCAAAAAAAAGAAAGAACCAATAAATGTGGCAAATTCTTAAAACTAGCTAAGTCATCATGACCCAGTCATTTTATTACCCTTTCACAATGTCTGTTACTTATAAATGATTTAGGAAGACATGTAAGTTTACATAGTTCATACTTCAGCAGTTTTCAAATTTTCTATTTCCAAAGGGCTCATTTTTCCTCTTTCGAGGCTTGACCTTTAGTGTTCCACTGATGGTGACTATTACCAAACTAGATTTACTGCAGAATCTTTGCTTTCTTTTTTTTTAAGTCAATTTTACACTATAAAATTTGGAGCTTTTATTTTTTCCAATGCTGTATTTAAAAAAAATCTCTTTACATCTCAAAAATTATGAGATCACAGGGAGTAAACAAAATTTGCATTACAGACTACACACAATGCTTGGCTTAAATAAATGGGTTTTCCTGAGAGGTTGAGCCTCTTAATCAAAAAAAAAACCAACAACAACAACAAAAAAAAACTTCTTAAAAGTAAATGTCCTCTGTCTTTATGTAATCAAAGGAACCTAGAAAATTTTTGTTCACTTAGTCACAGAGATTTCTTATAAATATATCAAGTTTTGACATCAAACATGTCTAACTTATAAATAATAAATGGCTTCGGTGAAGAGTCAGAGGTATTAAATATCAGTAATTTCAATATACTTTTAGGATCCTTTTCTCATTTCTCAGAGCTTTAGGGGGATGCACAGATACTAACTAATCTATTAAAAACAAAATGGTACAACTAGGATCAGATTTTGACTTTGGAAGTCAATGCTGGAGTAAATTTCTTTTGTAAAGTGAATTTGTTTTTCTTTTTTTTTTTTTTTTTTTTAATAGCTGCACAAAGGAATTAGGACAGCACATAGTAGAATTTAAGGGTAATGAGGCTATAAAGTTATGATAGCCATAGAATGAATTAAAGAGCTCCTTTAGCAAACCTTTGTAAACCGTGTTTCATAGAAAGGCCAATTCTTCCCAATGGCACTGTTATATATAAAACTTAGGAAACAAAAAACTGCAACTAGGCAAATTTAAAAGGTTAGCATGTGTTGCTTAATTTTTGAATGTAAAGTTAATTTAGTTTATAGAAAACATTCTTACACAAAAAGAAGCACAAACTTGAGATGGGACCGAGAGAAAAATGGTATTTTTAAAACAGTGGGCTCCCTAATGATTACAAATGTAAATGAATAATAGGAACGTGCAGTCCACAAAAGAGGAGAAGATAACAGGGGCGTGGGGGGAAGGTGGGAAATGACTGGGGTCTGATAAAAGGGCAACTTTCTAGTGAAGACATAATTTTAAAATGGAACTCAAAATTAATACTTATTATAATAGACAAAATTACTGCTGGTTATATATGCAAAACTAGTTTGAGAAACCAGCATATAGAATAAACAATACAGATATAGATTTTACTACATTTAAAATTACTTAATAATGCCCTTTACCAATGTCTTTTAACTTGCAAATGACACAAAGAAAAAATTTTAATGTACAAATGAATCAAAGTATCTGCCCACAATGTTGAACATGGAGTAGAACCAAACATTTATAACCTCAACTGTGACACTGTGTCAAATTGTACTGAGAAAATAAGACAAATGGGGACACCCAACAGTTATTTCAAACAAAAAGTAAATACATTGTCATACATTCCCTTTGTATTCATTATTTAGTATTTCTGACTTTTATGAAATCTTCAAACAACAATAACATACAGAAATAGTGATATGTAAACTTTAAGTAGTGAAATCTTGGACTCTTAGGGTTTTTTTTTTTTTTTTTCTTTTTTACATTCAGGGTAACTTATATTTTAGAACTAACAAATTATTTCAGAAGATCATCTAACTGTCACAAACGAGCAACATGTATGTACTGCAATTTTATTTCAATCGCACAAAATGAAGTTAGCACGTAGGAAATTTAAATGAAACAGTTATGGTAAAAACAGCAGAGAACTGAAAAAATCTAAAAAGGAAGTACACCTAGAGCATGAAAAATCAACATTCATTAGTGTTTCATCTTCAGTTTTGATTGACATTGATGCTTGCAAATTTTTAAACAAACTTTTAAATCATGATGACTATTCTGAAGAGATTTCAGCACCAGCACTAAGATTTGTACATTCAGTTTGTTTGCAATTGACTTGTTAGCCATTTACATAGTGTATAGTACAGATTTGTCACAGGTCAGATCACAGTGTTGAGGAAAGCAGTACTTTCCTGTAATTAGAAGGGATCCCTAAACTGTACTCAGCTTAAGACATCCAATGTATAAGAGCACAAAACCCATCATAACAATGTGGTTCCAAGGACATAGTTTTGATTAGGAAAATACCTTAAGCTTCTGTTTCCCATTTTAATTACTGAAATCTCTAACAACAACAGGACTGTCATATATGACAGCAAAAGTGTAGAGTAGTTCAAACGTCTTGGAAGGAACACATTTAGCAGTCTGGGATAATGCACAATGATGGAGAATATAGCATGATTCAACACTGGTTCTTTTTTGTCATTTTACACAGACATCATGTTAATATTAGACCAAGGCACAAAACGTTTAGTGCATAAACCAGTTTCTTTTAAGATTTAGCATTTTATTTTAGTTTTTTAATCTTACTTTGGACCACTTGTACTCAGTACTCTACCCACTATAGACTATTTAACTTACCCAACAAAATCAAAAGTGATTTCTGACCAGATTTAATAGGGGACATAAACATTTATATTATCAAAGTGTCTAAAAGAACAATAATAAAGATGAAAATGCCTCCTATTTCCTTTAGAGAATAGTAATTTATAAGCTTGCTGCATCTTTAATGCCTTTACTACTATCACATGACAATGAATACTTGATAGAAAAAAGACCTTTTTACTCTTGAATTATGATAGCTCACCCATCACAATTTAATCTAAAAATGAAGTTTCTACAGAAATAGAAACTATTTTAACAAGGAAAAAAATTCCCTCAAACTTTTTTGTAGTGGTAACAACTGCAAATCTGCAGAGTGTAGAAAATTATGCTCTCAATAAGCTTTGTCTTAGAACTGAGATGTACAAAATCTAGAAAGCAGATGAAGGTGGATTATTTCTTCCGAATTTTAGTGTAAGATTTGATTATAAGAGAATTCAAAGCAATTATGGCACATAACAACTCAAGCATAAGATGGAGAGCCTGGAGAATGGTTGATTTCCTAAATTTTCCAGAAATCTGTAACTGTAACATATAGGATTTCTGCCTTATTTTAATCTTACCAGTTTCAAAGAGAAGGGAGTGGATCACACACACACACACACTGCACGCAAGCGCACACCCACCCACACCCAACACAGGGTGATAATAAAGTATCTTACTCCTTCCCACCACCGAAGTCTCACTTTGTTAAAAAAGAAAACTGCAGAACTCTTCAATGGTTTCCCTTTAGCTAATGATTTCTGTGACCTTAATTGCTGCCATCATTGTTATTTCTTGTATTTCAACATAACAAAATTCAAAGGCAGCTGCATCATCAGGATCATGTACCTGAACACCTGTATCACTGCAGGGGTACCTAGGTATTAATAACTGCCAAATTCAGTGATCAAACTCTTTGAGTTCCACAATAAGATTTAATTAATGTGAAACTCAGTATCATGTTTCAGACCATTGAAATTACTGGTTAAAATACAAATAGCTGAAGACATGATGTAAAAGGTTAAGTACTTGGTTTTGTTAACATATTTACCAATTAAAGTCACAAAATATTCCTCATTATTATTCATGCAGGTAATTGAGAAAAAAGATAGTGCAGAAATTAACTTCAAATAAAAAATTATTCCTTCCCTTCCTCCCATTTCCCTATATTCTACAAAATGTTTTCCCTGGGACTCAGCCTTGAAAAGGCCACTACATATTAGTGTGACATGCATTACTGTTTGCAATTAAAAAAGCTAACATTGTGGTGACTGTAAGTACATTATAAAAATGTCCACATGCATAAATCTAAAAAAGGTTGAAAACCTACAGTAAATCTACAGTATATTGTTTTACATTTGACCACTGGTTTGTGTTATGTAGAAGTCATAGATTTGGTAAAGCATTGTAACAATTTAGGAAGGCATCTAAATCTTTAAATTCTGGATGAATTTTATGTTTTAAACTACAAAATTGCATGAAGGCTAACTTGAGAGACTTCCTATCATTCTAAAATTCCTCAAGCTGTACCAATCATTTTTAGGACACTTTCTGACAAATATCACCCTTTGAAAGCAAATATAATTTCATTTGTTCCAGTTTATGATCTTAACCTACACAGGGCTGATCTCATTATTCATGGAATATCAAATATGATAGGAAGACAAACCTGAGAAACATTTACAATACAATAGCAGAACTTGCTAAATTCTTCATCAGCACTCTCTAGGGGGCGAAAAAAAACTTCATAAGCCTTTCTCTTCTTTATTTTAGCAATGGATTGTGGAAAATGTGCAGTTTTATCTCAACATGAAAATATTTCAATGCATGGTGATCTTGCCTGACGAGCTTAGTATTTTCTGCATAACCGTTAACAGGAACTCATATACGACTCTCTTCCATCCTGTGGTAAAGGTCAGAAAAAAGCAGCAAACTGGGAGGGAAATAACTGATCGCCAGAGTCATAATATCTGAAGGCTTTCAAGAGGATGTCGGTTTCTCCCTCCTTCTGACTGGTTGTCTCCATTTTCTTCTTATAGCTCATAAAATCATTGTGGGGTTGGGGGGAGGGGGAGGGAAAAGTAGGGGGATTCTAGGAAATTTTTCTTTTTCTCTCCAGATTAAAAAGTTCTGTATCTCTCCTTAGTTTGCTTCTCTATGCAGTATTTGACTTGCTCAGTTCCTGCCTGATTGCTGGAAAGAAAAAGGATTGAAAGTAAATACACACAATATCTTTATTTCATTTTTACATGGTGCTGAGGATCAAACCCAGTGCCTCACACGTGCTAGGCGAGTGTTCTACCACTGAGCCACAACCCCAGCCTGAGTTACTAATTCTTAAGAAATTTTAAGGATTGTATTCAAGTACACTGATTTTTTTTTTTTGGGGGGGGGGGTACTAGGTGTTGAACCCAGGGGCATTTAATCAGCGAGCCACATCTCCCCGGCCCTATTTTGTATTTTATTTAGAGACAGGGTCTCACTGAGTTGCTTAGGGCCTCACTAAGTTGCTGAGGCTGGCTCTGAACTCCAGAGTTCCGTCCTGCCTCAGCCTCCTGAGCTGTTGGGATTACAGGCATGCAGCACTGTGCTTGTCAATACATTGATTTTTGCAGCTTTCATTATCTAGATCTTTGTTTTATTATAAAGATGATTCTAATTCTTAAAGTGTATACATTTATTTATTTCCCTTTTTGTATACAAAAAAGAAACCAAAAACCCAATTCTGTGGGCTCAACATCAAGAGGACAGTGGGATACATGAGTAGAAGTAACCTAAAGAAAAAATTTTCCCATCCAGTTTTTCAAATAACAGACAACATTTGCAACTAAGGATCTTGTTTATCCTTATTTTTAGAAATAATTTCCATTATAAGCTGGAGAGCTCCTCCTGACATCCTAAGCCAAACAAAGAGCTGGATACTATGATAAAGTTATTATCTTTAAGTAATAAAAATTTTCTTTATTTGCATTTTCTTAAACACAGCTCTTCTTAATATTTTAAAGAGGTAGCAAATTTACTCAGAGACTTACCATCAATGAGCTCTTCTTTTAGCTTTGTTAATTCTTTTCTCATTTCATCTAAAATGTCCTAAAATATTAGAGAAAAACACCAGGTTGGGGGAGAGAAATTACTACTAAAAGGTTTCTTATTCATATAAAATCTTAAGAATGTTAAAAAATGGGATGAGCCATTTTTTGTTTCCAGAGTCCAACTTTGGTAAATTTTGTTTTAATATTTCTCCTTTCCCAATCTTTGCTTATTCTAGCCTAGCAAGATATGAAATAGAATGCTTTCTAAAACTAAAATAACTATTTTGTTATCCAGTGAAAAGTATGATTCAAATAGTTTTTAGAAAAGACAACAGTCCTCTGGTAGCAGTCTGAAAGATAATATATAAAAGAAGTTTCAAGGAGGAGGATGTTACTGGACAATCGGCTCTTGGCAAATATTGATTACCTGGTGTTAAGTATGGGGATTTCTTAGGAATCACCATAGCTGCCAAGCAATACTTCAAAGAATCTAGAATTCTTTTGGAGGGCATTTAGGATTTTTCAGGGGCTGGCTTAATGAAGCAGAGATAAAGATGGACAGAACCCTGCTGGACCCACACCATATAACACAGAAGGCACCAGCCACACATAGCTCCTGAGCACTTGAAAGTGGCTAGTTCAAATGATATGAATCAGAGTTCAAAGACTTAGTATGAATAAGATAATGTGAAATAACAACAGAATTTCAAATATATTAACAATATATTGAAATGAGCTTATTTCAAATACATCAGATCAAGTAAAACATTAATTTCACCATTTTAAAAATATTACTAGAAAAACTTAAAATATGTATGTGGTCTACATTATATTTCTGTTTTAACAGGGATGTCCTGGATACTTCTTCAAGAACTGTGGATCTGAAGCTAAATTGGTGAAAAACAACTATCTTTGAAAGGATTAGTTTTAAATTATGTAACTTTAACATTGCATACTTTAGGAAAAATTAAACTGCTCTGTTAAGATTCATTAATGAAAAAATTTGTCAATTATAAAATAGCAAGGAAACCGAGACACAATGGTTATTAATGTGAGCTAATAGATATACTTATTCAGATTAAACTTCAAATAATCCCTCAAATTCAATCTATTCCCTTTTTCTACTCCATTACTTCAGGTAATTTAAGAATTTACCATATGTTCAAACGTGTGCAAATGCTCAATGTTAAAGCATTTTCAAGAAATGAAAGACATACTTAATATAAAGCAAAACAAGGTCTTGATTATCAATGACCACATGCTTTTCTTTCAAATTACATAAAATTTAACATTTCAAATAGCTTTTCAGTCCAAAAATTAGGTTTATCTAAAAAAAATTATTTCATCTCTTAGAAATAAGACGTTAAAACTTGCAATCTCATCACCTGTTACTCCTTCCTGAGTATATAGGTATTAAATATAGTGCACTATGTATTCAAAGTATAAACAATATCTTTTTCTTTTAAAAAACTGAGATAACTGCACAAATTTGTTTTGTTACCTGTATACTCTCACAATACTTTGCATAAATTCCTTGACATGAAATTGCTAGAGTCAATGGCTTTTGAGTTGCTTCCCCAAAGTGCCTCTTAAAAAGCAGAAGTATACGAGAGTGCTTATCTCCTCACATTCTTACCAAACTGAGATTTGTTGAGCCCATTTTCCCCAAAATGGTAAGGGGAAGTAGAAGCCCATGGTTTTCTTACAATTGCACACAATGCACTTACACATACAAGGTATCTTTTAAAAAGAAACCAGTCCAAGTAAAGGAAAGCACCCACCTGCTTCAGTCTGTCATAGTCGAGTCCTTCTGTCTGGACTCCATTGGCACTGGGCTGTGACGAGGGTGTGGATTTTGGTCTGTACAAATGTAATTTCCAGGATAGGTTAAACCACACTTATGATTCTATGATCTCATAAATAATTGTAACTTTACCAACCCAACACCAGATTTAAACACATTTCTTAAATAAAACACATTTTGTTAAAAAGTTAAGTGTCAAAATCATGGGACTGATTAGAATAGAAAACCAATATTTTTTACTTTTTTACATTAATCAATAAAAAGAAAAATACAAAAACTTGAATATTTACTGTAATACACATCTGTTTACAAATTCTATGCCTCAGTTTGCAGGAAGAAAACATTTTAGTAAGCATGATTTCTTTGTATCTTTTTATTCCTTTTTTTCTCTTTTTTTTTTTTGTGGTGCTGGGGATTGAACCTGTGGCTTTGTGCATGCAAAGCAAGCACTCTACCAACTGAGCTATATTCCCCAGCCCTCACTTTATTCCATTTCTAGCATTAAAACAAACAAGAATGTTGAAAGAATGATAATAAGATTAGCAGTACATTCATATCTAATTGGCTATGTGGCTATTTCCCTATAAGGTTTTTATAGAGACATCAATTTGAATGCTGTTTCAGACTAAATACTTCTAAAAACTTACATGGTTTAAAAAAAAAAAAAAAACTCAACAAGGAAATGATAGAAGCTAATAATCAATAATAATTACACACTTAAAAAAACTTAGCTTTTATTAAAAATTTTACATGACAAGTCTTAGAGATTAGGCATATTTTAAGCAAATGTTTCAACACCAAATAAATCAGTCATGCCTCCCTCTCCAATACTGGCAATAAGAGAAAAATTCTCAGTGGAAGACCTGAAGTTCTCCTTTATTTTCTGGTTTAGCACAGAAGTGGCCAATCTCTAAGAATCATAAGTCAATATAATTCGAGACCATTCATTAAACCACATGTATCTTCAATTTTGGAGAGTTCCAACATTAGAAATCTGAACTGAGACCCAATATGTATGACTTTTTCAATGTTATAATTTCATAATTCATAAAATATAATGCCCATAGGCATTGCTCATGAAAACAAAATACTGGGTTAATTTATTTTAATACCCAAACATAGTACTGCTTAAAATGTCATTATGAACAGGTATTAGGTATCTGCTTATATGAACAAAGGAAAATAATAACTTTCTGATAATGTTATCCAACAAGCAGTGAGGTAGGCACTGAAGAGGATAAGAAGATTTGTATGAAATATTTCCTTTCCTCTTGTGAAGATATACCTTCTTATTATGTGAAAGAGACAACTTAATTCCACAGTCATTTAAGATTTACTGAGATTCACAGTATGTAAGTTTTTGGTTTTTTTTTTTTTGTGGTGCTAGGGATTGAACCCAGGGCCTTGTGCATGCAAGGCAAGTACTCTACCAACTGAGCTATATCCCTGGCCCCACAGTATGTAAGTTCTAATATTTCTGTGCAGTCAACTCTAGTAAATATTCTTCTTCTTCTTCTTCTTTTTTTTTTTTTTTTTAAATATTGGGAATTGAACCCAGGAACACTTTGCCACTGAGCTATGCCCAGTTCTTTTTATCTTGTATTTTGAGACAGGGTCTCATTAAATTGCTTAGGGCCTCACTAAGTTGATGATACTGGAATTGAACTTACAATCATACTGTCTTAGGCTCCTCAATCACTGGGATTATAGGTATATGTCACCATACCTAGCCTCCTAGTAAATATGCTTGAAGGTTGATAAACTGCATTCTATGTACTCGTGCTATCTATTCCTGCTCTCCAGAATTAAATTACTAATTATTGTTTTGTTTTTAATCATATTTAAGTAGCATAACTAACTAGCTATTTTCTCTGAAGCTATATAATATCTCCAAAATTCATGTGAACAGCTATAATATGCTACATGACTGAGCAGTATGCTGTAAATATATCCTATTTCTAAACAAGTAAAAAATTATAAGTGTTATAAACAATTGTAGAAACATGCAATTTTTATAAAATTTAATTCATGCTAACATGCAATCCATCACCACCACCACCATGAGAATTAACTCAAGGGGGGAACTTTTCATACTGAAGGAAAGACGTAATCACCACTTTTTTTAAAAAAGGTTTTTCAACATTACTATGTGTACTATGTGTGAAAGAAGTGAGAAGATTTCATTGTTAAATACTATATTTCTAGCAAATTTTCTTAATAAATAAATATTTTATTCAGAACAATTACTCTACCTCAGTATAAAGCAGGAAAAACTATTTTATTACTGCAATATAAACATTTTATGGAGTTTTAGATGACAAAACTAAGTTTCAAATGTTGATCATCATAGCATGAAAATAGTATATAGCAGATAGGAATTTAATCAGAGTCTGATTACAGAACTCCTAATCATAAGCACTCCCTCTGTATACTATTCAATTCATGTTTTTCAGTAAACTTAATGTGTATTTTACAAAACAGATGCGTATGACAACATGAATATATTTAATGTTTTCTTAACCCATGTCTTCAACATAATTAATAACAAAATACAAGGGTTTCTCAGAGGATTGTATTGTTTAATGAAGAGTGTTGACTCTAGACACCTGCCTATAAAATAACTGTACCACAGTAAATTCCCATTCTGCCAAGTTCTATAAATAGCGAAAAAGTGCTTGGTTTCATTGTCAAAATTTTTATTATTTATTATTATTTTTCTATCTTTATGTATTTATTTATTTTTATGTGGTGCTGAGGATTGAAGCCAGAGCCTCATGCGTGTGAGGTAACGCTCTACCCACTGAGCCACAGCCACAGCTCATTGTCAAAATTTTTAATTGAGAAAGAAACAGATGTTTTATCTCCCCACACTTAATCCTTTTGTGTGTGTACACATGCATGCATGCAAGCTACACATCCCCCTCCCAGCCCTGAATGATTCATATCTTTTAAGTTTTCTTCATTAAAAAATGGCATAATAGGCACATCCTAGAAAAGAATCAGCTCAGGATATTAGGTTAAGTTATTAAAGATGATTTACTATACAGTATCTAGGAAACAGATTTTTCTCAAAGAATATCCAGAACTGTGGCTATAATATTGTCCTGTGTTCTAGTAACAACCAGCACAAGATCTTCTTTTCCAAGCTTTAAAAGCCTGTCTCATAATCATGAACAACCTAGACAATATATATGGCCTTAGATTTCCATTCTAGTTATTTCTGTTGTTTACCATTTTATATTTACCCTAGTCTGACTTCAAAGTAATGGCAGGTTTTTGTTTTTATTGAAGTTTTCAAAATAAAGCTAAAAATGAGAGACTCAATCTTCCTGAATATCCTTCTTGTGGTGATTACCAATCCAGGTAGAAAAAGCTCAGCCCTATCCTGAACATGTTATTTAAAAGTCTCAAACCACAAAGTCACAGCAGGATGATACCTGTGTAATGAATCATAGGACCTGTTGTCAAAAACAATCTGATTTTTCCTTGGAGAATCCCGTCTATGGAGGGGAAAACCATTTAAAGGAATATATAATAGAACTTTAAAAAAATAATCCTCATGATGTTAATGCTTTACAGGTTTTTTAGTTATAGCAAACAGAACAAGAATTAAAGGAATCTGTTATCCTTAAAATAATTGTTTTCTTCAATTAAAAAAAGATATGTTGAGACTTATTTTACTTATGTGAGGATACCATTTACTTGACAATTACAGAAAAAATTTTTAAAATTATTACACAGTAGCACTTTTGTAGGCCGTAGGCATAGTAAAACTTACCAATTACTCAACGAGTATTAAAACACAAAGAAAATTTTATTACAGTGAATATTAACTAACAGACTTAAAATCATTATGGCTTGTGACAAAATTGTACTCAGATACATAAGGAACTTTTTTCCCCATTGTGAATACAAGGATCAGTAAGGTTCTTTTTATATGTGTGTTGCTGAGAATTGAACCCAGGGTCTTGCCCACGCCAGGCAAGCACTCTGCCACCAAGCCACACCCCTAGCCCCAAGATCAGTAAGTTCTCAAATTAAAACCATAGAAATAATTCACAAACTTTGCAATGTTATGTTCTAGTCATAGTTTGAAACATTTTAAAAAACCTTCTTGCTTTTATTATGCTGACATCTTCATTTAATAAATTCAGCATAATGCAGCACCTCATTATTACTTAACTCATCCTACCATAACATTCACATGGATATTACAAAGACAAATGAGTACTTTCACTACAAGGCAAGGATTAGATTCATAAACATAAAACAGACAAGGTATCTGCTTTTAAAAAGAAGAGGGAAGGGCTGTGGTTATAGCTCAGTGGTAGTGTGCTTGCCTAGCATGTGTGAGGCACTGGATTGGATCNAAAAAAAAAAAAAAAAAAAAAGTAGAGGGGAAGAGGGGAGATAACTTAAAAAGGCAATATAATTCTTCACTTTTTAAACAGATTTTTAAAATCTAAAGTTCAAAATTGTTTTTAGTGAAACTTTATGACATAAATGGTAGAAATATATAACCTATCAAAAGTAGTACAAGAGGGGCTGGGATTGTGGCTCAGTGGTAGAGTGCTTGCTTGGCATTTGTGAGGCACTGGGTTCAATCCTCAGTACCACATAAAATAAACAAATGTGTTGTGTCTATCTATAACTCAAAAAATATTTTAAAAAAAAGAGTAGTACAAGAGAGGTCAGAAAATACTCAAGTGTATCAGAATTTCTGTTTTGGTACAGGTTGGGAGGGAAAGCATCTAATGGAGTTGAAATATGATTAGCAAGATTCAACTAATCCATATAAAAAATGCTTTCAAAATGGTGACCTTTCAAGCACTTTAACTTCCTTTAAAAGTCTGGAGAAAAAAAAAATCTTTCCAAGAACATTTTTTCTTCACTAAATGAGACCAAACAAATCAAAGACCTTATTCCATTTGGAGCACCTCTCTTTCATGTCCCTTCCAAGATACAACTTTCACCATCAACTCAGGCTTAATTTTAAATAAACTCACTTATCTGATTCCTGTCAATGAAGCAATGAAGTAGAAATGCAGGGTAATGACAAAAAAAAAAAAAAAAAAAGGAAAGGACTCTTCCCTGTCACAATTTAGATCTTCAAAGGACAAATGGCCATCACAGCCCGGTACTCTGTTATATACTTGAAAAATCAGGCTTCCTAATGTTCTACTGAAGAAAAAGTATAACTATTAGAGATATGATAAGAAGGTCACTTCAGTTCTGTTCTACTGAAAAAACATGTTGACCAAAAGCAATTCCCTTCATTTTCTTCTGAACTTAAATATAACCATCTTTCAGTTATTACAAACCAAAAGCTTTTATACATTCAAAAAGGCTTGGGTTCTTTGTGGAGCTTAAATAATTGTGTCATCACCAAATCTTCTTTGCTGCCAGCAGAAAAAAACAAACAAAAGCCAAATCCAAATTTAGGACAACACAGAGCAGGTTTGCGATACTATGAAGTCTATCTTTGTACTTACTATTCTTTAATAGATTTCTATAATTAGAGTCAAGTTTGCTTTTCATGAGGCAAAAATAAGATAAGTAGCTCAGAAAGAAAAGTTAAACAGTTTCTTTAGTCTCTAAATACATATCTTTTTTTTTTTCGGTCTGGGAAACATATGAGCCTTTTAAACTGTTTCATAAACCAAGAAAAAATTTCATCTATGTTTAAGACCTATGACTTAAATTCAGCCTTGATAATCAAGTATGCTAGCTAGGAAATACTTTGCTTTGACTCTGCCCCCATGGTAGTTTCTGGGCACTATCTTTGTAACTTGATTATGATTAGAAATTTCAACAGAAAGAGCAAATTTCTATTTCATAAATTCAAAGTTTTAAGTTTTATTCTACTGTTATAAACTACAGTCTTTTATCTCTAGCTGGTTATCAGTTTAAAATACAAAAGGTTCTTAAAAAAAAAAAACCCTTTGAAGGATGTCATTCAGACTAATGGGGAAATGTGAATGTATATTATATTAGATATTATTGTTCAATGTTAAATTTCTTGGAGTTGTAATGGTACAACTCTGGTTACAAAGGATAAGTCCTGATTCTTCAGAAAAGCTAAAATATTTAGGGTAAAGCAGCACTTATTTGCAATTTGCTTTTAAACTATTCAGAAGGAAAAAAAGTATGAATATGTATATAGTTAAGATGAATGTGGCAAAATGTTAACATGTGATGACTATATGAGTATTTGCTGTAACATACTTTCAAGTTTTCCATAGTTTTAATTTTTCAAAATAAATAAATTGGGAGGGATAAAACTATTCTTAAAATTTCAGACCAACTGGTTAATAAATACAGGGTAAAATTTATCAGGCACTCACTAGTAAAAATACATTGGGCTCAGTGGCTGTCCAATAATAGATGAATTACGACTATTTTATGTGCTCCTTTTGTGAAATTTCTAATCTATAATTCTTTCAATAGTAAAACTGTATTTCCTTCTTTTTAGATACACATGTAATATAAAACTTAGAAAAAAAAATTGATACCTGGAGATAACAGGTGATTTGCTACCATTCATTGTATTTGTCCTTTCCCAAGGTTTTCTGGTTGGTTCTTCAAAAGAAAGGAACAAATGTTACTCTAAACACTTTATGCGCTTTCCAGAGTTACTGTGAAACAATAAAATACTGAAATACCATCCTGTTTATATAGACTGTAGATAAATGTTATTTAAATTCTAAACATTAATTTAAATAAATAAGAATTCTAACATGCAGTTTCAGACCTTAAAATAAGGAAAAATTAATAAGCAGACATTTCTCTAGAAGAATCTGAGATTATAAAATCTAAATATTATAGTTCTATACACCAAATGGTAAGAAGTTTCTCTAATAAACATGTCATCAGAAAGATGAAAATTTTAATTAGAATTGAGATAGTATCTACACTATTTTAATCTATTTTTAGTCCCAATAATAAAACAAAAACATAATCTGTAATGTGTTCCTGTACTTCAGCAGTTCATAAATCCAAACAGTCCTCTTGGTAAAAAATTTTAAGAAACTCAAAATAAATTTCAGAATCATACAATTCTATTATATTTCCTTCATTCTTAATCAATTCTTTGAACTTAACAGATAATTCAGTTAAATATAAGTAAACTCACTCTAAGCTCTCATTATAAGACACTAGGTAGTGAATTTACTGGTTGCCTGGCTATGGTGCTTTGAACTTTTTTCTAATTTGGCTTACTCTCTGATGCTGTCATTGGTTTCAGTGGATGAATGGATAAAATGAGAAGTGGGATCTTATCGTGGAAGAAAGGCATTTGAGCCATGTGAAAATCAAGTCTATAGATGAATTGTGATCTTGCTGTATAGTTTTAACCATAAAACTGCTCTGAGTTCCAATGTAGCTGCTCAACTGGCTTCTGCATTCTTTTAGGCATCTTTTACATAGTCTCTTAAAAATACATTTATGTGCAAAAGTAAATGAGAACTCTTTCATGAAGAATGGCTTTTGATTCTAGATTTCTGCTACATGCAGGCATCTGGGCATTGTAAAATCATCACCAATCTTGCGTTACTCATTAATCAATCACCCCTCTTCCCTTTTTCACAATACTTTTTAATTTCTTCTTTTATATTCTAACAGTTAACATATTCTCTCAATGCTGCCACAGTGGTGGCAAGATCCTGAGTTGGCTGGGGAACATCAAAGAATCAGATGGTATCCAGGACAGCCAGAATCAGAAACACATCTAACACATCAGCACAAAAGGTGAAAAGAGGGAAGTCCTTAGTAAAAATGAGGTACATCTTGAACAGGGAGGGGAACATTCATTAGGGCAGTGTCACCAAAGAGGCAGGTAGAAAGAAAAGTAATTCCAAAGAAGGTAAGATGCAGTGGCTTTTTAACCACTGTCTGAGGTCCTTTCTCAATTAGCCAAACAAGAACCCCCTTTTCAATCTTAAACAGGCTCAGCTGGCTGGGAGGAATAAGGCCATCTTCTTTAAGGGGTTCTAGGTGTGTTTCAGGAGGAAGAGCCTAGGCTGGGTCTTTGGAAACACTGGCAGAGCTCCCCAATTGGTTTCTCTGACTCAGTCTTTCCTGATTCTATATCACAATACTCACAAGTGCCATTTATGTGCTGAAAACAGTTCCAACTGATCATACATTAACCCAGTATGTGTAGGATAAAGCCTTAATTCCTGAGCTTTATCCTCAACCTTTTTGTTTCCAACTCACTTGTCCAAGAGGAATTCTCTATTCTAGACAGGTGAGTCTATTTACTATCTCCTGGTCTCTTTTTGCTCAGCTTGGACTCCATGTCTCTGTTCATGACATACTTCCTGAAATATCATTCCTTCCCCTACTTTCAATCATACCAAATACTCTACGATGTAACAATGGCCCAGATAGCGCCACATAAAATCTCTTCCCTTTCTGACATATTAATATTCAACATATGGTTATAAAAGATTAACTTTTCCTTAAGTGTAGCTCATCTTCTCAACTGGATTAGAGTTTTCTGTGCTCCAGGTCTTTATCTTTCAGTTCTTTTTCGCCTATGAAGTGTCTGACACATGCCAATTAAAAATACTAAGTGAAACAAGAGGGGAAAAAAAAGGCCACAAGCCCTTCTGAATGAATTCATTGTCTATGTATGCAAATACACACAAAAATTCATGCTTTCATTTTTCATTTTTGAAATAAGTAAATATATGTTAGGTAAGAACAGTCCTTAAGCTGGGGCCCATGGATAATGTTCTGGGAATCAGGAACACTTTCAAACTATGAGGAAATTTGTATAAAAATGATCTTTCCTTCTGGGGAGAGAATTTACAACTCTCATATATTTCTAAGATTCTTTAACCTTTTAAAGAATGATTTACTTCTAAATTATTTGTGGTTTTAATAGCTGTACATATAATTAATTTTTATTTATATCAGCAGACTGCTAAATAATGAGACATAACAAAAGAATAATGAAAATGAGATAATAATAGAAATGAGACAAAAACAAAAGTATGTTTTAGAAATAAAATTCTAAAGGCAGCTGGAGTCTCTAAATCAAAATATGTAGGCATTAATGTAGATGTTTCTCTAAAATGACTTTGATAGACCACTGTAGATATTAATTTATCAATTTTATCTGTTACTTCATTCCAAAATAGTTAAGGAGGCAAAGAGCCCAGTTCTTAGTCTGATCAAATACAAAGAAGAATGAGTAAATATGTCACAATCTCCAAGATAGGAATCTTGGATGGAATATCACTAAGTATTTCCAGTAAAATGTTTTGTTAATATTCTAAGTAATATATGCCATGTCCAAGAATTGTCAATGTCAGAAATTTTACTGTATTCAAAAATGTTTCCCAAAAGCTTAAAAAAATTTTTAGCTTACAAATTAGAAGTTTTATTTTCTTGATTATCAACACCCAAATGAATGGTTAAAATGACAACCTTCACAATTTGAGAATGTTCTGAAATAGAATGCAGGTCTACTCACTTAACTTTTACCTTAAAGAACTATTAAAAATATTCCCATTGTCTAATAATGTATTTTCCTTGTTTTAGCAAGTAACTCAAATCGTGGACAATACCCAGAGATGTGTAAAATAACTTTCAAAGATAGTTATGAGAAAAATGTTGAGTTTTAACAGATCTCACATTACCAGAAAGAAAGCAACAGCAGCTTCTGAGATTATAAAAGCAGAGAAAAGTCAATGCTTTCAAGTGTAAACAAAGAACTTTAACATCTTAGTGACCAAGCAGTCAGTTGGTTCAAACATGGGAAAGGGGATATTTTTAATTAGGAAGTAATATTTGAGGAAAATTTATAAAGGTTAAAATATCTTTCCTGAACTTACCAGGTGTGCTTGTTGAAGAAGCCTTGGAAGTTACAGGCTCTGAATCTTCCTAAATATGCAGAAATATATGTATTAATATCATATTCACTATTGCTGTACTGATTTAACATTTTACATGTTCCCTTTCCATATTCTTTATGTCATTCCCCACTATTTCCTTCCTCTATCTTCTCTTCCTTCCATTCCAACTTAGGTATCATCTTTCTTACCTTCCTAACATTCCCAACTCCCACTGTCCACACAGCTCCTTTCTTTTTTTTTATTTTTTTAAGTTGTTGATGGACCTTTATTTATATTTATATGTGGTGCTGAGAATCGAACACACTGCCTCACACACACTATGCAAGCGCTCTACCTCTGAGCTACAACCAGCCCCCACACATCTCCTTTCTTCAGTGTTCTCATGGAGAACCTGCACTAGCCAATGATATGAAGCCAGACAGATTTGAGAGATGGCATGAAAGGCAGTCAAATGGTGCAGGGAAAACAATTAGGTGTTGAATATCAACATATAGAACAGATAGAGAGCAAAGTTTGTACAGCTGAACGGGGGTGGGGTCCTAGGATGACAAACTGTTGATTTAATCAAATTCTTCATTTTGCATTAATACAAGGAAACTGAGAGCCTAAGAGATGAGGGAGGGATGGGGGACAAAACCCTAGTAAGAGGTCATTCATTCATTTAAAGGTAGGGCATAACAATAGAACTGATTCTATTATAGGTTTGAACTTCAGTGGTCTTCCCACAACTCCACATATTCAACTCATTTTAATAATGCCATTTTAACTTTGTAAATAATACTCAAAAGCCATTTTAAAGATATGCATACTTAAAAATAAGCAAATCTAAATTCAAACTAATTAAGTTCATATTAAATAATCTCTGACATGTTTTTGTAAGAAGCTGTGCTTGAGGGCTGGGGTTGTGGCTCAGAGGTAGAGCGTTCGCCTGGCGTGTGCAAGGCCCTGGGTTCGGTCCTCAGCACCACATAAAAATAAATAAATAAAAACAAAGATATTGTGTCCATCTGCAACTAAAAAATAAATATTAAAAAAAAAAAAGAAAAAGAAGAAGAAGCTGTGCTTGAATTTCATGTTTAAGGTGTGAGGGGTTATTTTTATTCACTTACACTTTTGTCCTCTTTTTGTTCTGCTTCTATTGTTGATCCCTTTTCAGCAATTCTTCTCCTAAAAAGATAGCAAATTGGATTTTTAAAAAAATCATCTCTTATTATAAAATATAAAAATTTCTCTAAGAGGAAAGAATTGACTCGTTATCTTCAGAATAAAATTAACAAAAATTCTCACCTCCTGGCCAGCAGGGCACTCATTTCTTCCATTAAACCACTACCCCCTAAAGGAAGTGGTCCATTTCCACGACTTGTATCTGTTTTGGATGAGTTCACGCTGATGGTACTTCCTCCACTTGGGAAAGAGGCATCCTCCATCTTAACGAAAATACACACACATAATGATTTCCTATGTTAGACAATCATACTCATGAATGTATTACATTAAAAATAGAAGAAACATCAGCATTAATTTAAAAAAGTACTCAAATATTATTTTTTATAACCTTAAGAACCAATAAAGAGAACAGTATTAATTTATATATCAATGGGAGTTTTATCAAAGTTAACATTACTAATAATAAGATGAAACAATATCATGTCTTCTTGAACAATACACTGAGAAGGCCATAACTGTTGGTATTTTTGCACCCAAATTGTATAACCTGAATCTGATATTGAGAAAAATTCAAATAAGTCAAACTGAAGGTCATCTAAAAAATGTAAACAATCAAAACACAAACAAACAAAAAAAACCCTGACAATTAAAAAAATGTCAAAAATTTTGAAAAAGAAACAAAGATTGAGGAACTGTCACAGATTAAAATAAATTTGGATACATTTGCGGACTGTCATATTCTATCAATGTGAAATTTCTTGATTTGGTAATTACACTATGATCATGCAGGTAAACATTCTTTCTCATTCAAAATACACAATGAACTATTTAGGAAAATGGGCATGATATTTCTATCTTACTCTCACAAATTATGCAGATAAAAACAATGTAATGATAAAATGTTAACCTATAAATACAGATGATGGATTCACAGAAATCATTTATGCCACTCTGCAACTTTTCTGTAAATTTTAACCATTTTGATTTTTAACACAGGGTTTATAAAATTAGAATAATATATCCAGTATTTTAGATATTTAGAAAGAATAAGACAGATTTAAAAATAGAGTAATTTGGAGACATATTTACCCGTGACACTTTCCTAAGTTTTGCTCCAGCAATTGCAGCTGCAAGTCCAGTTAAAGGACGATTGTCTTCTGACACAGATCCCGAGAAAAATCCAGATGCGGGGAGGGGAGGGGCAGGAGGTGGTGGTGGAGGAGGGGGCACTTGATTAGGAAGTGGGGGAGGAGGAGGGGGAGGTGGAGGCCCGGAGGATGGCAGTGGAGGTGGTGGAGGAGGTCCTGGGGGAGGAGGAAGTGCTGAGGCCTGAGCAGGACATGGTGGGAGTGGTGGGGGAGGTGGGGGTGCAGGTGGTCCTAAAACAACACCTGCAAAGAAGAAATGTTAAAGACAGATCATCAACAATAGAGCCAAGTAATATTATTTTTTGTATATAGGTACACACAATGCTATGCTAAATTAAGTTGACTAATATACTTATCAGTATATTAGTCAGCTGGAATTCAATTTATTACAATGTTTAAAGACTAAATCAGTTTTTTTTAATTTGTTTTAGTTATATGTGACAGTAGAATGCATTTATGTACTTTGATACATACATACATAGATGGAATTAATTTCTCATTTTTCTGAATGTACATGTTGCAGAATCATATCAGTCATGTAGTTACATATATACATACAGTAATAATGTCTGTTTCATTCTACTATCTTTCCTATCCCCACATCCCCTCTCCTCCCCTCCCATCACTTCCCTCTATCTAATCTAAGGTAATGCTAATTCTTCCCTAGTGCCCATCCCACCCTGCCTTATTGTGAATTAGCATCCATAAATTAGAGAAAACATTAGGCCTTTGGTTTTGTGGGATTGGCTTATTTCACTTCTCACGGTATTCTCCAACTCCAACCATTTACTGGCAAATGCCATTATTTTACTCTTCTTTAAAGCTAAGTAATATTCCATTGAGTATATACACCACATTTTCTTTATCCATTCATCTATTGAGGGACACCTAGGTTGGTTCCATAGTCTAGTTATTGTGATGAGCTGCTATAAACATTGATGTGGCTGCAATTCTATAGTATGCTGATTTTAAGTCCTTTGGGTATAAACCAGGGAGTGGAATAAGTTTTTTTTAGTGTAGTTACATATATACATACAGTAATAATGTCTGTTTTTAAAACTGATCAGCAAAGGAAACAATACTAAATATATACTAAAATATAAAGCCAAATTTTTAGTAACTACTTATTTGAATGTTAGACCTTTAGTAATAGAACTATGCAACAGATCATCTAATTAAAAAATATTTCCCATCAGAATTGGGAAAATAAGCAAAATAAATGCTTGTAAAATTTGGGAGAGATAAGCATTCCAAACAAGTTATATAGTGATAGTTAGTACTATTTGAAATAACAAATCCAAACAACCCATGTGAATTTAGGTGTTAACATTCTACTATAATAAAGTCAGATATTTATTGTTTATAGACAAAGTGATTGGACTAAGAATATGAGTGAGAAGTGAGTCCTAGGCTCCAGTACCTTAAAAATGTTCTATATTTAAATCCCACATGTAGTCAAAAGTGACAATCATTGAAGGGAATTTAAAATCTCAGAAATAATTAAATAATATAGAATATGAAGCGCAGAGTTGTTTTGGCCTTTGAAATGGGTATAGAAAGTGTTCAAGGGGCTGGGTGTGGTGGTGCAACGCCTGTAATCCCAGCAGCTCAGAAGGCTGAGACAGGAGGATTGTCAAGTTCAAAGCCAGCCACAGCAATGGCAAGGCGCTAAGCAGCTCAGTGAGTCCCTGTCTCTAAATAAAATACAAAATAGTACTGGGGATATGGCTCAGTGGTCGAGTGCCCTTGAGTTCAATCCCCAGTACCAGAAAATAAAAAATTCAAAAATGTTCAAATCTTGTAAAAATCACAAAGGGAGTGAACAAGACTTTGATATCAGAATATTGAACTGCTAGATAATTCCCCCTTTAAGGTTTAAAAGAAAAACAAATACTGGGTGGTAACTGCTAATTTTTTCAGCCTAAGCAGTTGTACAGTAGAAAACATAAATGGTTCACAGTAGAGCACAGAGTAACAGGCTGTCCTGTGCAGTGTCATGAGTTCTGAGAATGAAGGAGGCAAAAAGGTCAGCTTCATCAGGCTGGCTTTTTCTCTCTAGTTCAGTGCTGATGTCAATAAAAACAAAACTATTCACAATGTATTGTTACTTTAATTAGGAACTACAATTTTTAGAGAAGAGGTATATTTAGATCCAGATTATAAGACTGTTTCAGCATCCTCTCTAAATCCTAAATATAAAAATCTAGTGGGGATGGGGATTGTTAAGCTTATTCTTAATTATATCCTCCCCATCCTCCCTTCCCCGATGCCATGGAATAAGGTTGTGTTAAGGAAGAGTGGAAAATAACTGTAGAGAATGCTATTCTCTCAGCCATCCCTTCTCCCACTACGTCAAGTAAGTTTGGGTCATATGATGCCACTACCATTCCTACAAAGTCAGGATTAGTTTTTAGGGTCCAGGTGACAGCCATCCTAAAAGTCCAATATGAGAAGCCAAACACAGAAGAGGCCAACGTGAAAAGGACCCAAGAACAAAACTGCTCCAGTGGAAACACTAGGATGTTTCATCTTATAAATCTGTCTCAGAAAGTAAAGGAAAACAATTTACATTATATATTTTGTGTGTGGTAGATCAAAAAGGTCAAGTTAGTCTTCCTAGTGAAATTTAAGTACTAGAAAACACCTTTTATGATACTGCAGAAGATAACAAAAGCTAGTTCAATATGGGCATTCCCCATCAATTATCCCAATACAACTGATCTAATAGAATAAACAAAAATTACTTTTACTTTTAATTTTTTAAATTTTAAAAAAAGCCACATGACACATAGACGTTCAACTATTAAAGTCACCCTATCTTTTCTAGGCAGTTAAATTTGTTGCTATGCAATACTCAAGTGATTAGTTGTTAGTGGCAATAATGAAAGCCTTACCCTGTTGGGCTGGAGTCTCGGACGGCTGAGAGGCTGCCTGCAAGCCTGGCTCAGAAGCAGAGGAGTCTCCCAGCACAGAGTTTAGAGGAGTCTCCACAGAGGCAGGGGCAGCTGCAGAGGGAGAAGGGAGAACACTGGGCTTGGATGAGGGAGTTGAGGCAATAGGGGTGCTTGGAGGAGGAGAAGCTTGAGATCCACAGTGTGAGAGTGATGCGAGGGAAGGCAGTGGAGGCGGCGGCGGTGGCGGCGCTGCTGGCCCTGAGGTAGGCGGTGGAGACACTGGGTATGCTACTGAGTCCAGCAGCCCATTGGGTGCTGTCGGTGATGGAGGCATTTGGGGCACAGGAGAAGAAACACAAACGGGGAGGACAGGTCTTGGGCCAGTAGCTTTGCCGGGGGGACTGCTAATCATTATTGGAGGAGATGGAGGGAGGGGCGAGAAATTGGAAGTAGACCAGGCACAAGGCTTCGCAGCTGGAGACTGAGAAGAGGGTGTGTTCACAGGAGAAGAAGGTCGAGAGTTTTTGTTCAGAGGACGAGGAACTGTAGCATAATGGGGAAGAACTGGGTGGAAGGCTGAACCTAAAGATGTTGCAAAACGTGTCGCTGAGTGTCGCATTGGTGGTGTAGGGGGTGTGGAAGTAGGTGGCAAAGCAGTCACTACAGCGTAATCAGGAGTGGCATCTGACACTGGAGCTGAGATGACTTTAGCATATGATGGAGGAGGTGCTGAAGGAGGCTGGCAACTGGAATACTCAGGAAGTGGAGCGTTATACAGGGAGCTGTCTGAAGATGGAGCTGGACAGAAGGTGGAAAGCAGCAGCAAAAGACAGGATAAAAAAGAAGAGAGAAAAAGGGAGCTAGTGAAGCCACGAAACCAGCAATCAGACAAAATGTATAAATGTAGACTACAGTTAGTACCAGAGAATTAGGCACATATGCAAATAACCATTTTCACCCAAGAAAATTTTAACTTATAAATACATTATAAGATCCACAAAAGGATGATGTTTTCTTTTCCTCTAATAAGTTAAATTGATGGATTTATTTTTTATAAGAAAAGGATAGTACAGTCAATTTTTTATTTAGTCCACAAAAAGGACATTAAAATTACATGACTACGACCACAAACAGAATTTGGTTGCTTAAAAAAAAAAAAGACAAGCAGCAAGACTGGCAAAATATTTACTACAAATGGTGAGGAACCTAATTCAATGCTTATTTGTAGAAGTTTTGTTTTGGTAGCCATAATTCCAAAAAATAGTTAGGCAGTTATAACAAATGAATTTAACTTAAACAACAAACCAACCGATATTTAATCAACCCACATTGGAACTTTTGATATAGGCCACAAGGAATTAAAGTTCTTAAAATCCCAGAAATGTTATTATACCTTGAACATTCAGTTATATTTCAACCTTATGTCTTTCAAAAAATTCCAACAAATTTAGTAATTTTCATAAATACTAAAAAATATATTTAAATAACCAGTCAGTTTTAGAATATTTTCATTTACTGCTTTAATTCCTTCTTCAAAAACACTAGACTACTATTAGGGTAATTTCTTTTTTTGGCAGGGGGTGGAGTAACTGGGGACTGAACCCAGGGGTGCTTTACCACTGAGCTATATCCAAGACCTTTGTATCTTGAGACATGGTCTTTTTAACTTGTTAATGTTGGCTTCAAACTGTTGATCATTCTGCCTCAGCCTCCTGAATGGCTGGGATTATAGGTGCATGCTACACACCTGGCCCAAATTTCTTACTGCATGGTACTATAAAACTAGGTACAATATTTGAGATGATTTAATTTCATGAGGGAAATATCTTCCAAATTCATGCAATACAAAAAATTTCCCATAAAAACACTTATACTTTAATAGTCATTTATAAGGATGTTAGAAGATTTAGAATGCCAGAATAGAAGTTTCCAAGAGCTTTCTTTAAGTCTTTAAGCAATCAGAGTAATAAAATGAAAAGGTTAAAGCAGTAACTGAGGCACATTTTTCATACTTTCAAACTATATTGCTCAATGCTAACCATCTCACATGCGAAATATACTAACATAAAATTACACAGAACTACATCCAAGCTTGGATGCAAGAACACACAATCATCTCTAAGCTCCTTACCAGCATTCGATACTCTGCGTTCTCTTTCCCATTCCAACTGTTCCCTTTCCAGCTGCTCCTGTCGCTCCCTTTCTTGCCTCTCCCGCTCCAGGCGCTCTAGCCTCTCCCGCTCCAGGCGCTCCTGCCGGTCTCGTTCTTGCCTTTCTCTTTCCAGCTGCTCTTGTTCCAGCCGTTCCCTCTCCAGCCTCTCTCTCTCCAACCTTTCCCTTTCCATTCTTTCTCTCTCCAGCCTTTCCCTTTCCATCTCCTTCTGTCGTTGCTGTTCTTGCAGTTGCCTGAAAATGAAAATAATCCTTATTAGGATCATATTGACAGACATACTTTAGCACTTTGCACTAAAGTCTCATTTTATTCTGTACTTTTTGTGAACTAAGTATTACAAATAAATGAATTTTCCATAATCATAAGTCACTTTAATAACTAAAAAGCCAAGCTATTGATTTAATCATTTAGTGAAAAAAAAAGCTGTGAAATTACCATTTTCTTAAAAATACCATCTAATTTTAACTGTACAAGAAATACACGATCATTTCAGAAAATACTATGGCTAGCAACCAAGATAGTTAAATAAACATTTGCTAAATAAAAAAAAAATAGTTGAAAAAAAATAAATTTAAATCATTAAACTCTCACATCCAGAGGCAACTATAATCAACATTAACATTACACACGTACACACACTCTCTTTCTCTCTCTTGCTCACACTTCCATTAACTTTAAAAGCCAAATAAATTAGAATTCTATTTCCCTACTACTCTGAAATCTACTTTCTTTTTCCTCACTTAATATATTGTGAAAATTATCCTAAGGCACTGAGTTTGGTAACTTTATCTCTAAGAGTGTATAATGTTCCACTGTTTAATTCTCCTAAAGGTTAAACAGTCTCTTATAGTAGGATGTAAGTTATCCTAGTATCATTACTAAGACAGCAATAAAGTTATCTCCATCTTTGAATCTTCTTCCAACTGCTTCTGTACGACCAATATTGACACACCAATTTGCTAAGAGGAAAGGTATAAACTTCTTAAGATTTTGGCCAGGTGTGGTGGCATCTGTTTGTAATTCCAGTAGCTTGGGAGGCTGAGGCAAGAGGCTCACAAATTCAAGACCAGTCTCAGCAAGCGCTCTGCCACTAAGCCACAATCCCACCCCCAAATACATAGATTTTAAAGCTTATAACCCAAAATAGTAATTCAGTACTCCAGCCCTCCTACCTGTTTACTATTCTTTTAACTGTTCTTGTTTTATCTTTAGCTATCTATTTTCTTCTAATGGCAAGATGTTTCCCACAACTCCCTCACAACACATACTTCTCACAATACAGTCATGGGAAAACAATTTGGCCAAATCAATACTCAGGTTTATTAATATATATAAATATATCATTAACATATATTAATTAATATTAATATATCATTTTATATTGGTCACATAATATTTAATTTTATTATAATTATGCAAGCATATAATATTATAATTACTATAATGATTTAAGTACCGTTCACAGCTGAAACCACATAGTATTCTGATTGCATTTCATTTTTTTTAAGAGAGAGAGAATTTTTTTTAATATTTATTTTTCAGTTTTCAGCGGACACAACATCTTTATTTCATTTTTATGTGGTGCTGAGGATCGAACCCAGCGCCCCGAGAATGCCAGGCGATCGCGCTACCGCTTGAGCCACTCCCCAGCCCTCATTTCTTATTCTAATTCTTAGTTGTTGTTTTTTTAACCCCCAAGTTAATGCCTATTTCTCCAAACCATACAGTGTTTCTAATACAAAAAGTTTCAGGTAGAAGGTCAGGTATGGGTGAGGCAAATTTGAAATAATTATTGAATAACTGCATTTATGACAAGGGTGTAATGACTTAAAAAGACTGTTCAACGTGCCACAATATTCTAGGGCTTTCAGTCGAGTATCTACTGATGTAAGAAAGAGGCCAGGTGAGGTAGCACACAACTGTGATCCCAGTGGCTTGGGAGTCTGAGGCAGGAGGATCCACAGGTTTGAAGTCAGCCTCAGAAACTAAGCAAGATTGTAAGCAATCTAATGAGACCCTGTCTCAAAATAGAAAACAAAAAGGGTTGGGGATGTGGTTCAGTGGTTAGCGCCCTGGGTTCAATCCCTAGTACCAAAAATGAAAATAAATTTAAAAAAGGAAAGAGTACAATGCCAGAGAATATTTCAAAGTTCACTGACTCAAGTATGTAATTCATACATCTACAGAAGATTCTTGTTTTAGAAGAAAGAAAAGGGTTCAACATCTTTAGCTAATTTTTAGCTTACTCACTGAAAAGATGCCTGTCACATAATTCCCTAGGAAAGTGTGTCAAGCAGAACTTTTGACTTACAAATCTTTATGGTATAAATAATTCCCTCCTAAATTGGATGAGTTATAAAGCTGATTTTAAGGTTTTTAACCTCCAAACCAAGATAGTTGTATATCATTTTAAGGAGAACTTCCAAATTTATAAACCTTGCTTTTCTCACAATTATCGCTGCCAATTCACATACTGGTAATCCATGTGGCTCAAATTTCTAGAGCTCCCTCTACATAAGACTGTTTTCTTTAGGCATTAATGGAATCCTCTCAGGATTCTGACAAAGTAAAAGTGTCCTGATTCTGAACTATGGAATAATTCTGACAGGCTAATTTCTTTTAAGTTAGAATGTGAATTTTCATAATTTGAAAGATTTTGAGAAAACAATATAATATTTTCCCCAAAACAATTAAGTGCCAATGACCAACATTATAAATACTAAAGCATTTGAAAATAATTAGACCTAGGTCCTTCCTACCACTAAAATATTTCTCTCCAAAAGAGCTATCCTCAAGTGTAAACAGATGCACAAAACACTGGCCAACAATGAGATCGATAGCATGCATGTGCACACACATGTTGCTTACATTACTTCAAAGACTTATTTTCTTTTGAAGCATGTAAAATATAAATATCAAATTTCAAAATGCAAATTCATCTGGCCTTGTCTATAATGAATACCCTTAGGTAAAGGTGGAGGAATTTCAAGTGACATAATGAAGTAGGTGTTTTTGGACTAGGGAACACATTCTGAACTGATAACATTTAATAAAACTGATGTTAATGACATTTGTCAAAAAATAAAAGTACATAGATGTTTTGATAGTGATGTGAGCATTTCACTTCTTTATTAATAAACAAGTTTAAAAATGGATAAAATGAAATATTTTAAAAAATATTTTTCAGTTGTAAATGGACCTTTTTTAAAAAAATTATTTATTTTTTAGTTGGATACAATAAACCCAGGGTCTCCCATGTGCCAAGCGAGCACTCCACCGCTGAGCCACAACCTCAGCCCTGTAAATGGACTTTAATTTTATTTATTTATATGCGATGCTGAGGATCGAACCCAGGGCCTCACACATGCCAAGCAAGTGCTGTACCACCAACCCACAACTCCAGCCGCTAAAACAAATAGTTTTAATCTTACAAAGCTCTGAAGATAATCCAATACTCACAACAGAAGCCGGTCAACTTTTGGTCCATCCTGCCTCTGAAGGTTAATGGGAGAGCTGTACACTTTCATTGCTGTGACTCCTTGGTTCTGTACTGGGATTAGTATTCCCCTTTTATAACTTTCAGATAGTAGCAGTGATTTGCAAACTATTTATAGATATTAACTAAATTACATTCTGTGTTGAGACTAACATAGGACTGACTCATGTTTCTTAGAATATATTTTTCCATCACAGTCAAGGAAGCCAAATATCAATAATATGAGTAGAAAGCAAAAACTGGTTTAAAAAATGATACATGTGAATAAAAAACAATGCTACTGTCATATTATTATAGTAGAGCTTTTAGACCAATAAGATTTGACATCTAAAGTAAACATTTATAAATTCCAGTTAATACTTATTAAAAAAAATTAAACTTATAGAAGTAATACCTAGCTTAAAAAGTCAAACAGTATTACAAGGCTTATAATAAAACAGTAATCTTACAACAACCCTCACCACTTCTGATTTTTCTCCTTTAAAAGCCAACTACTTGTGGGGCACGGTGGTGTACACCTATAATCCCAACAGCTCAGGAGGCTGAGGCAGGAGGATCCCAAGTTCAAAGTCAGCCTCAGCAACCTAGTGAGGTCCTATGTGACTTTATGAGACCCTGTCTCAAAACAAAAATAAAAATGGCTGATGGTGTGGCTGGCTGTTTAAGTACCCTTGGGTTCTATCCCTGCTCCTCCCTCCATCAAAAAAAGCCAACTACTTTTATTACTCTGATATTTAGTTTACATTTCTAAATATAGTGATTTGTTACAGCTATTCTTGATTTTACAGATGTAGATAATATATCTACTAACTTTCTACTATGCAAATTACTTAATTCCTACAATTCTTGACTCCCAAAACTTTGTTCTCCACTTTCCAAGAAGAAAAGGTCATAACACTATTTTGAATACATAAATATTCCCAAGTTGTATCATTCACTTTTTATGTTTATTTTCTGGAGTAATTTCTTACTCTGGGGTAAAAAACTAGCACCTTTTTGCTGATTTTTTTCTATATACCTATTCCTATCTCACTCCAAACTCTCCATCAGAACTATAAACCATCTCAACATGGTTAAACATATCAAGTGCTTGCTTCTTTTCTTTTCTTTCTCTTGAACACATCCATCAGAAGCCCTAAGAACTCCTGGTTCCAATCAGATGGGCTGCTCCCCAACCTGGAAATTACCTTCTCTCTTTCCTAAGAGGAATCCCCTATCTTTTGGGGGTGGGGGTGGGGGGAGGGAAGCAGGGGTGTTGCTGAGGATTGAACCCAGGGACTCGCACATGTTCCGCAAGTGCTATAACATAGAGCTACATCCCTAGCCCTATTTATTGGCTCCTACAAGGGTTTCATCACTCTTGGTTTACAATCTCATTTTAACAGAACACAACTTTCAATAGCTTCCTAGGAAACAACGCAGAAGATAGGGTTTTAGAACAGAGTTTCTGTTGGGATTCTGAAAGCTCTCTCATCTCCTTCCCCAAGCTTTTGAAATCTTTTTTTGGGGGGGCCAGAGGGGGTGGGGGGAAACCCCTTGAGTTCAACCAGGGATTGAACTCAGGGGCACTCTACCACTGAGCCACATCCCCAGCCCTATTTTGTATTTTATTTAGAGACAGGGTCTCACTAAATTACTTAGTGCCTCATGCCTCACCTTTGCTGAAGCTGGCTTTGAATTTGGGATCCTCCTGCCTCCTAAAGCCGCTGGGATTATAGGTGTGCACACCACACCTGACTTGAAATCTATTTATTGTAGTATTCTAATTCTCTACAGTGATATACCCCAGTGATGGGTCATTTTATGTTTTTCCAGACCTGCTGGGCTGGGCACTTGGAGAGCCTTTTCAATTTGTCAATACCTACTTATTTACATATTATCTTTAGCAAGCTATAAAATAAGAGTTGAGCAAATGCTATAGAGAATTTATGGTTCCACAAAGCCTAATCTATCTGGATATTCACAGAAAAAGTCCATAGACTTCTGATCTAGATAATCAAATTATTGAGTTCTGGTAAATTTTCTTAAGTTATTTATTTGGAGATCAACCTCCTCACATTTGTGTTCTTCCTCTCGCCCCTCCGAACTCATTATTCGGACCACTGACTCTGATGCTCTTACTTTTCTTTCTCATACACTTTATTTCTCAAATTTTCATTTTTTTTAATTAATGCCTCTTTAAAAAAATGTCAAAAACTTTATACTTTAAAAAAGTGCCAAGTGTACTTTGTTTTGGTGGTGGTGGTGCTAGGGATTGAACCCAGGGCCTTGTCCATGTGAGTCAAGCACTCTACCAACTGAGCTATATCCCCAGCCCCCAGGTATACTACTTTTTATTCTGATTCTTTTGAAGCTATTATAATACAATTTAAATTTCATCTACTTCCTCTATCTGTTTCATCCAATGCCAATTCTTTCTGTTTATTTTTGGTCCATCTTCATGTTATACAAGTTGTCCTCAAGGGTTTAATGACCCTAGGCTGTCCATTCATGTTCAGAATTAGCACTAAAGCTCATCAGAAGCCCTTAAATAAATTATTCACTTGAGCGTCAACATCTCTGTTTTCTTCTCTTGGCCAAAGGCAGTTTGCCCAAACAAGAATCTTAGTTTCTTGCCTGGGCTCTAAGGTCTGGGTGTCTGTGTCTAGGAACCGAGCAAGGTAAAAAGAACAACTTGGCCAACTTTCACTTAATCTCTCTTTTCAGCTGGTATCTCCATCCCACACCTTCACAGCAGTGCCTGGTATACCTCAGTCTAGATCAGGGCTTGGCAAACTTTTTCTGTAAAGGGCCAGATTAGTATCTCTGTAGCTTTTTTTCTCCTTTCAGTGCTGGAATCAAACCCATTGAAATTTCACACACTCAATTAGTTCTCCGTAAGCACACTGTGTTTTGTTCCTAGTTGAAGTAGCCCTAAACAGAAGCACACAGGAAAATACCCATTTATTGCAAGTGCTTTATCATTGAGCTGTATCACTAATCCATTCTTTTTTAAAAAATTTTATTGGTTCTTTACCAGCCCACTGTCATTACTTAAAAAAAAAAAAAAAAAAAGTAAAATGAAAAAGCCATGTTTAACGCTCAGCTACGTAAAAATAGGCTACAAGGCCAATTCATCAGGAAGCTGTAGTCTGCTAATCACTGGTGTAGTCTGTATGCTTTCTAATAGATAGTTACTAGCCACATCTTGATCAAGCACTTACTACATGCAAGTTTGAACCAAGGTGTGCTTTTATAAAGTATAAAAATCTGCACCCATTTTTGAAGATCTAGTACAAAAAAAGAAAATGTAAAATCTCTAAAATTTTTGTATCAATAACCTATTAAAATAATAATGTTTGATGTACTGAGTTAATTTTATTAGTAGAATTGATTTTACTTGTTTCTTTTGCATTTTTAAAAATGTGATCCTGGAAAATTTTAAACCACATGTGGTTTGCATTATGTTTCCAATGAACAGCACTGAATAAGAGTGTTCTTAGTTCAACCTATGTCAGAATAAGTCTGCAATCTCCTGTTTACGTGCAGTGGAGGAAATCTGGGTATCTCTCTACATGCTCCTACAAAGATTTTTAGCTAATTAACCTGCTTTTACCACTACCAAGTGGCTTGCTATCAAAGTCTCCACAGCACCTTACTCCTTCTCCTCTTTGGCCTGGCTTAATTTTAAAGGTTTGCTGATCTACTTACTAAGTTAACTATCACCAATTTTTTTTTTTTACATTATTCAGAAGAAAATATAAAACTCTGTGTGTTATAGGAATTTAAAAAACAATGATATCAGTGTATGGATTGAGAAGAGTACAGAAAAGGACAATATAGAATGGATGAGTAGGGCAAGGCACAAGAGGCAAATGCCACACACAAAGTACACAGGGAAAATTGAGTATGGTATATATAGAGAGTATCATGAGAAATGAAAGAGATACACAGAGCAGGATCCTAAAGATCAGGCCAAAAAATTACCCTGGATATGAGCATAGGAGGCAGTAAGGAATGCTGAGCAGGGAGGCAACAAGACAGTATTTCAGACACTTATTAAGGCTGGCAGAATAAGTAGTCAATCTTACCATCTCCTCTAAAAATTATACCAAAATTCTAGAATCATAAAAATGTATACTGGCTACCCTCACCCCCCAACCCTAACTCAGTGGATGGAAAGGCATTACCATAGAAGACTGTCCTCTAAAGGAATGGAACAAGCTGCCTCAGAGAAGTTAGGCTTCTGGGGGAACTTAAGGGAGCTCAGCATTTGTGGGATCCTAAGGCCTGGTTGCTCTCCTTGACATCCGCAAGGACAGCTTTTCAAGTCTACTTGCTCTACCAATTTTCAGGGACCTCTCAGTCACAGAAGAATGTTACCAAGTAGAGCCTGGCCTCCTTAATGCAATAGGAAACCCCATGCCAAGCACTGCTATCGTTAACCCTAATTCTCTTTAGAAATAAAACAGACCACCTAAGGATGTCCAGATAGTTGAGTACAACTAAACAGTGTTTTAGGAGGAAGACAACTCAAGCAAAGGAAGAGAAACAAGAGTTACTGAAGGTACAGCCATGAATATAGTACAATGCCATGAACAAGGAACTAGTACAAAAAAGGAAAGGACCTTAAAGATCAAAATTTCAATGAAAGAGATACTACTGTGTTGTTCAATGTCCCCCATGAACCACATGTAGCTACTGAACACTCACAATGTGTTTAGTCTAAATACTTTAAATGTTAAATACTGAATTTTGATGAATTAGCATAAAAATACAATGTGAAGTATCTGAATGATTTTATAATTATTTCACATTGACATGATATCTTTTATTTTTATTAGTATGGCTTCTAGTGAAAAAAATAATATATTGCTGTACTGAATATTGCTGGCTTAGAATACAAAGTTCAGAAAACTGCCAAGAATACAAAACAAAAATAGGTAGGAAATGAGAAATGATAAGTATCATAAGAAGATAACCGAAAAGGTCCAGAATTTGACCAGTAGAACAAAATAAACAACCAAGGAAGAGGGAAGCCCCGCCGGCAGAGAGAGAGGGAGGGAAAGAAATAATAAAAGCAACAGACTTTTTTAAATTCTTGAGTTGTAGATGAGTCTGCAAATGGAAAAGGTCCACCAAGTATTGAGCTATAATGGAACTATGGTCTAGCCACATCTTTGTGAAAACTCAGACTACAATGGCTAATAGGAAAATTTAGGAGGATTCCAGGAAAGGAAAAAAAAAAGATCATTTGCATGAATAAGGACAAAGATTTACTGTCAGTTACAAAAACACTATAATTGCATAAATCTTGAAAATAATTTTAAAATGATGATGGCTATAAAATCAGATGATGAAATGAGGTAAGAAGGATTAAAAAAAACATGTGGAATAACTGTGCTCCTCTTAGAGTAATTAAGAGATATCTTCTAAGGTTAAAACACAGATTTCTACTTGAGTAATTCATTTTTTTTTTTAATTCAGTTATTTGAAGATACTGAGGATTAAACCCAAAGCTTCCCACATGCTAGGCAAGTGCTCTACCACTGAGTTATATCCCCAGCCACTGGTTCTATCTGGGGGGAAAAATAACAGAATGAAAAATAATAATTGCCATTAATTGTGAAGAGAAGAATCCCTCATTTTTCAGAGTGAAGAGTTAATTGCTACTATCAATATATGTGATCATTCAAAAAGCAAAACATAAATAGAGTACATTTATACAGTACCTTCTTTACCCTATTTTATGCCGCTCTAAACTGTTTGAGATTATCTATGCCGTGTGCAAGAGTTTAAGAAAAATTAACATGACAGTAGTAAGCAGAAAGAACTGAAAGGTTAAAGACAAAAATCAAATAGAAAATTATAGCAATACTTAAGAGAATAAATATTAGAGAGATGAGTAAGAAGAATGTCAGAAGAATAAATCCATCATAAGGCTTTTAGGGTATGGTTAAATAGGTACAGTAAGCAATGATAATTATAGTGTTTCTAAGCTGAAATTATTGAGAAGAAAAAATTTACATTAAAGATGAAATCATAAGAGTTTGAACTGAGGTGTCAGTAGGCAATCCAAATGGATGAGCTCTATAATAGGAATTGTCACTGAGGATCCATTGTCAGAATTCAGGGGATATGTGACTCTGTTATGGCACACATGTTTTTGTATATAATTATATAGCTACCTGAAAGATAAAGGGCTAGATGGGGAGGGTAGTGGTCTATTGCTTTCAATAAATTTTCTGAAGGGTCCATGGCACTACTCTGTTTAAAATTATGAGTCTGGATTCCATGCAAATGATCACAGCTAGAGCTATGGATTTGGAAGTCAACAGCAGAGAAGTGAGTATTAAAAGGAAACTACAGTACCCAACTGCTATGGTTTGGTTATTGTTTAAATGTGCCCCCTAAAGGTTCATGTGTTGGAGGCATAGATAGCATCCAGGGTGGTAGTGTTGGGAGATGATGTAGACCTTTAAGAAGGCGGGCCTAATTGGAGGTTCTTAGGTCAATTGGAGGCATGCTCTCAGAAGGGATCAGGGAATTCCAGTCTCTTTCTGGCTTGCTGTCTAGCCCTGTGATCTATTCCTCACACACATGCTCCCAACATTCTGTGACAAAGCCAAGAGAGGAGGTCCCCTCACTAGAGATGAGTGGAGCTCAGTGCCATGCTTTTAATAAAAAAAAAAAAAAAAAAGAATCTCTTAAAATTTTTCATTTTGTTTAAAAATGGGACCTTACTTTGTCTAGCTCAGTTTTAGTTACCTGAATTTTATAAAACAATTTTCTTACAAAGTAGCTTTATAATCAGACTCGCAGCAAATTCAGAAAAATTTACACCTAAATGAGGTACTATAATTTCAAATGTATTTTTAGACTGCACTGAAATGATGAAGATAATGTAACCAACCTTGTTCAACTAGCATTTAGTTATAAACAGAATGATTTTGTATTTGCCTACTAAAACCTTATAATATCTCAACAGCAATGCTTTTTAGAACCAGTCAACACTATTTCAACTTTCCAGTGAAAGTGGCCATGTAAAAACCACGCTGGTCACAGATTACTTTTTTTTTTTAACATTTATTTTTTAGTTATAGGCGGACACCTATAACTATGCAATTTTAATTTTATTTTTATGTGGTGCTGAGGATCGAATGCAGTGCCTCACTCACGGTAGGCGAGCGCTCTACCTCTGAGCCACAACTTCAGCCCCTGGTCACAGATTACTTTATAACTATACTTACTGAAGGGTAAAGACATTTTATAGACTGTTAAATGTATTAAAAATATTTTAAACATACCATGGGTATGGTTTCCACAAAAAAGTAGTTAAGAAGTCTTAAAACATCTTTTGTGTTCAGCATGATAAATATCTGACCACTTATTAATGATGATTCCCAAATTTACTAACATTAATAATCAAAGTTGTGATTTGGAAAGATATAAATCTGCTTTCCAATAATTAGATGTTCAGAGGCTGGGGTTATAGCTCAGTGGCAGAGTGCTTGCCTAGCATGTGTGAGGCACTGGGTTTGATTCTCAGCACTACAAATAATTAAAAAATAAAATAAAGGTCCATTAACAATAAAAAAATATTTAAAAAAATAATAATCGGATTTTCACAGTGTGGTTTTCTGCAACAGAAAGGTAAAAATACAAACAATTAACTTGTGAATTTACCTTCTCTGAATTTCCAATTCTTCTTGAGATGGACCATTTTGAACTTGAGCAGGTAGTTGTGAATTTTGTCTAGGCAATGTTGGCCCTAGAAAGGGAGGAAAATATTACAGATGAACATTATCTTTACATCTAGCTGGACAGAGGAGATAAAATCATGAGAGTAACATAAAACCATCACATATTTACAAATGTATCTTCTTTTTGTCTAGCAAAATAAAATATAAGCTTTACATAACACACAGCAAATGAAAGACTGCAACATAATACTGTCATCATCTCCAGAAGGCTTACTTGAAACAAATGAAAAACATCAACAATAAGGGAAAAATAAACATTTACATATGAAGAGCTTGAGTAAAACAAGTGTTCAATGAGCATCTGAAGAGGCACCTAAGCTTGACATTTTCTAAGACAATGAGACATTCTCTTTGGGGTAATTATTTATGAAGTGGAGAAGGAGAACTTAAATGAAAAATCAGAATTAAAAAACTCACCTAAATAGAACACTGGAAATGAAAAACAGGAGAGAGAGAGCATGAGAACCTTATTACTAGACTGCAGTATGCTAATGCATTTATCAAATTTGCCCAATTTAAGCTGCCATTTTTCTTTAACGGCCTGGCATTTCCATTACTGGTAAAAACAAACATTGCTAAACTTCCATATAATAAATTAAACTATTTATCTGAATTTCTTAATGCAACACAGGTAATCTTAACTTTTCATTTGGGGTAAGAAGGAAAAAAAATGAAACCTGCATTTACACCAACATGGTTCTGTCACGTGAAAATAATGACCATCCATTCCCATATATTATGTACAATGCAGATCCCATCTTAGCATCTTAGATAGAATGCCTCTAAATTACTGGACATCTTGATGTCACTGGATATAAAAATTAAATAAGATAAATGCTGGACTTAATATAATACACGATGCCTAACGTTAAACTAGAACAATCTTGAAATCCATCTCAGTAAATAACACAACAAAGAATTATCTTCTACTCTTGGAGAGTAGTATAGATAAATTCTATATATATATTTCTGAATTCTAGTGTGCCACCAAATGCCCCTACCACAGATTCTGAAAGACTTTTGTAAATCATTAGTATATTTTTTAAAAAAGCTTTTACTAGTAAATAAAAGCAAATTACTATAATTTATGAGCTAAGAGCATAACACATCTATTTTATATTAGTGGAGTAGACTTTGAAACTAGAGGTAAAGATCCATCAGGATGTAATACAGTTATGGTATAACCTAGGTACAGAAAACAGAATTAATTTGTTTTGAACTTACCTACCAACTTTTTTTCCCTCATCTCTTTACAAATATTTTTAGACTGATCATTTAATTTGCCCTCTTACAACTTAAATGACAACTGCCGGGATATTTTAATTAGATTTCCTAAGAATCTGCTATTTTGAGATCCAAATAAAGGAAATACAGAAATATATTAATTCCACAAAATCAGTAACCACAACAAAAAAAGGTTTTAGAAACCAAAATTAAATACACTTGCGTCTCTGTATAAATAAAAATAAATAATTATTGTCTAGTAAACAGACTAGAACGTGTTCCTTTGCAAATTAACATGATATATATTTTAAAAAGACTGTCATATTAAGCCATGTTTTCATGTTTTATATTTCACAGGTTACAGGGAAAAGATATTTCTGGCAAAAGGATGGGGACATACAAGGTGAGAGGGTAAATTTGAGAAAGCATATAATCTAGGGAGGGATGTACTCTCCACATCCAAAGTTATATTTGCCCCAAACTACTAAATGCAAGCATGTGGCACAGCCAACTTAAGACAATTATGGTTTAACTAACTTTTTAAAAAATAATGTTTGAGTATTTAAGTGAAAATCTCAAGTTATATAAATAATACAATAGCTGAATATCAGCAGGTTAGACTTGTTTGGCAATTCTAATAGTTTTGCTCACATCTAAAACAGGTATCCTATCTCAACAGTAATATTAATGGATTAAGTTCACTAATTCAAAGTTTAAATTTTAACTCAGATATAATAATAAATTCAAGAAAAATGTCAAATTTCAACTCAATCCTATTGATTTTATTAAAATTAACACATCTGACATTAACTCATAAAACTGAATAAAAAAATCATCGACTTATAGAACCTGTTTTGAATATTTTGAAGGCTTTTTAAAAGCATACTAGGTACAACCACTTAGAAAGGAGGTTTTCAAAATATGGGTAATATTTTGTGGGTCCTATTACTGATATTTTTTGGTCGTAAGAAGGAAAGAAAAATTTCCTTGAAGTTTTTTAAACTGGTGAGAAATGTGATCCAACAACAACTCTTAAAATTCTTTGCTATATGGTTCTTTGTGACACTGGGGCATTTGTCTTTCAGAACATTCTTAAATGGAGAAGGAATCCCTCCCTGTGGTATTTTCTCACATTTGTATTTTAATTTGGCTGTTTTGTTTGTTTCTTCTTCATTAAAATTGTCAAGGTACAAAAACTAGCACATTGAAATTTATGTGCATTTAAAATTAATATAAACATACTGTAAATGTTGAATAAAAATTTCAGGTAAATTATAAAATACAGATAGGAATTACATTCTAATGGATTATGAATCTGGTAAATAATACCAAAGGCACTGAACCCGACTATGAAACAGCAACTAAGATTAGGCAAGGGTGTCAGCTGCTACCATATTTTCTAGACTATAGCTATTACTATACATAGGTCATATTCCTAAACGGGTATCTGTGTCCTCATAAAATACAAAATAGGCACTGTCATAAACATCTTGGTGGGCAAATGACAGTATTTTATAAGCATCATGTAATGGTTAACAGCTCTCTTTTAGGAAAAATAAAGAGAGAAGAAACAACCAAGGTTAAGAAACAAGTGGTCCTGCTTTGTTTCCACTGTCAATCATGAACAGCAACAGCAGCTGTCTGGGGGTTCACTCTCTCCCTAATTTATAACCAGAGCCAAAGACACTAGCTGATCTTAATTTGTCCAGGCTAGAAGAAGATATACAGCAAAGTTTGCAAATTACTGTTTCTAATAAAGAAAATGTGGTAATATCACTGATAAAGTATCCTAGAAATGATGGAAATCTGTTTAGAATCTCTCTCTGAAACACGAGTGGCATTTCAGTCTTGCCTACAATATTGAGTTTTGGCTAAAGCTATTTCATTTACTGTCCCATTTTTATTTTCACAAATCTAGTTTCACACTTAGCCACAGACTATTTTAAATCACCGACTAAAAGATGAATGGTCCTCACAATACAATCAAATTTAAACTTAGCAAAGTGGTAACTATATTGTTTTACACAGTTAAAGATGATAATGAGGAAAATCTGCTTTTTAACCACTGTTTCAGAAAAAAATTTAAAAATCACCTTTATTAAGGCCAAATTAATCTTTTCTCTGCAACTGGATAAACTGCTATTCTGCATGTGGACCTCAAATTCTACAGCAGAAAGTTAGGTTATTAAAAATGAGTTGAAGAGACTCCTAATAAAACAAATATCAATAACCACTCACGGCTAGTTCAAAAGCTGGCCTGGAAGAAGCCTCAAGAAGAGATGAAATTTCAGAAATAAAGTTACTGATTAAATGCTTAAATCTGCAATGTTTTAAGAGAGGTTTTATAGGGCTGGGATTGTGGCTCAGTGGTTGAGTGCTCGCCTAGCATGCATGAGACCCTGAGTTCGGTCCTCAGCACCATATAAAAATAAATAAATAAAAACCAAAGGTATTGTGTCCAACTACAACTAAAAAAATAAATATTCAAAAAAGAAAAAGAGGGGTTTTATAAAAGCCATACAAATGGGCTCACAGATGCTAACTGTGTCACCTGAAGCAAATCTAAACTAATAATTTTAGATGATTAAGAAGTACATTAGAATTCTCTTTTTATAATTTATAACGTGCTTCTTTGCCTAAACTTTTAAGTTCATAAATTTTAAAATGATTCTCTTTAAAGAAACAATATCAGTAATACTGAGGAACCACATTAAAAATTCTGAGTCACATGGATAAAGTACATACATGGAGTTGAACTGTTAACACAAATTTGTTGTAGTATATCACTTCATAAGTTTTATCTCTCTCACAAAAAAAATCTGGCTAGTCAAGGTATACATGAGTCAAAAAGGGGTATATGCGCATATGTGCGTGCTGTGTGTGTGTGTATAAACTCAAAGAACTAAGTCGCTTTTTGGAACCTGGGTTTTCAAAATAGAGTTTCAGAATCAAACAGTGATAAAAAGAATTTAGACAAGAACCTCTCTCTTTTTATCTTGTATGAAGGTAAGAAAAACATATATATACACACACACACACCACACATATTTGATTTTCTCTAATTTGGGGCAGTTATATGACATACCTACATTGTCTATACAAATAATACATATCTACAAATGTGTATATGAGTGTGAAAGAAAATACTGAGAGTAAATTCACTAAGCCACAGATCTCAACTGCTGAGTAAAGACTCAATCAGAAATAAACCTACTAAAGCAATAAGTTTACATCTGCCTCTTACAACATGCACACCTAAAATTAATTCAAGTTAAGCAAAAGCTCCTTTTGAATAAGGCACATTTACATACCTCAAATCATATTAAAATGAATATATTTTCCTTAAATTCTAAGTTAAAAGTTTGTTCCCAAACAAAAGAGTTAAAAATAAAAGTAAACAAACAAAAGCCCCCTCTCATTTGTGTTGGAAGAGGTAGACAAAAATAGTTTTAAAATCCTAATTCTAACTAAATCCTAACAAACCAACTAAAAAGCTGACCAAATCACCTACATGAACCACAACAAATATCACAACATAAAAACAGCTTGCTATAATATCCCAAATACCACAAACCAGACCATGGCCTAAGGAAACAAAAGTTATGGAAATGTGCAAGTAGTATGTACCACAGCTTGAAAAAGTAAATGTAAACATAATGTTGCTTACCACAGAAAATACATCGCAAATTAGTGCTGTCCTGGGTAGCAGTAACCTTGCTCTGGGCTGCAACAGACACCTTGGTGTTAGAAGCTTCAAAGGACAACGGGGCCATCTGAAGAACTTCACATTAACTAAAAGGTGCTTTGAAATGTTCAAAATGTATTTATACATACGTCCTATCTAGATTCTCATCCTGGAAGCTCTGTAATTTAATAAAAACGTATCCTCTTTAACATAAACTCTTAAAAATAATTTATATGTAATGTTATTTGTGGAAGACCCTAGAATAAATCATAGATCAAATGATGTGCTTACAGCTTAATTATTTCCTGAGTTATACAATCAAAGAGGGCAATATGCATTTTAGGATTATACTGTTTTCAAGTTAATGAATTACAGGAAGTCAACATCTATGGCCATCAGAGTTAATTTCATAAGGACTATTCTCCCCCATTTAGGAGAATTACATCTGGAAAAAAAATTTAGGGAAAATACTTAAGATTAATTTAACATATTAATGCATTTCTACCAGTTGGAAAATGATCAATGGCATTATAAACAGCCTAATGCAATTAAATAATTGTATATTCACTAACATAAAATATCTTTGTTTGCTTTGCTCTTTGAAAAAAAAATAAACTATTCATCGTTTACCAAGCACATTTTATTGTTTCTTCTTTCTTCATTATGTATACATACTTAACAAAATACCTTATAAAAATGTGTAGCTTCATCAAATAGGTAATTTTCATTAAAATGTTGGCTTAAGTGTCAATGAAGTCAATTCTTTTTAGGAGAAACAACTTAAAAAAGTGATAATTTATGAAAAGGGAAATAGCTTGTCTGAAATCAAGGTGATACTCAACACTGGGATTGAAAAAAACAAAAGTAAAATATACTTTCTTACTATTACATTAGTGACATCTAAAATGTTACTCATAATTCTCTATAAAGTCTAAAGAAATTCTTGTCAGCACAGGAAAGATTTTCTTTTTCCTTCACTATTAATCAAGAAACCATTAATGGGTTAATAATATATTGGCTTAAGAAAAATCACATAAAAGCAATCATATAAAATGGCTTTAGGCTTTCCTAAAGCTATTTTCTTTAAATAATACAACTTCTAAAAAATTCTAAAAAATTTCAGTAGAATCAAAAGCAAACCAATTTAAAGAATGCACATGTGAAAATAGTAAAGTCTTAAATTCAAGAAAAATTCTTCATTGTTTTTAGAAATAGACAATATAACCCAAATAAGTCTTGCTTTAAAAATATTACATATAGCAGATATTCGAACACACAAAATAATACTAAAAAATGTCAATTTTGCTAAATACTTCCAAGCATCCAATCTATTATTATTAAAGTTACATGCACAATACTTATAATAATAAGATATAGAAAGACCACAGACATATCTATGTCTAGCAAGCTAATAACACTATACCAAAGGAAATAAACATTCTAGAAACATTTTGATAAGTTTAGACAAATTGCTTTTTAAAACCCTGTCTTACTAATGTTTATAAACAGCTACTTCCATAAAACTTTTATTAAATAAACATGCCTAGTTTACAGGTTTTACTCTTTAGTTCCTTTAATTCATATTTAAAGGAAAAAAACACATAAGGACAATTTTTTAAAACTTACAAGAAAAACCTGAGAGAGTATCTCGTTTCTGACAGCAAAGAAACTGCCACATCCCATTACTAATCATTTTAGCAAAAAGTCATCTGACAATTGTCAGAATGCAGGTATACCATTATTACTGCGTTATGATAAAACATTGCTAACCAAGAACTTTCAGTCTTTTTCACAATTTAAACTATTTAGCAACATTCTTGCATTTGGTATCCTTAAGCATCTTCTTTCCACTGATTTTTACTTCCTACTAGCAAGTAAAATATTGATCTTCATTCTGATAAGGTTGCTTGAATTCTACTGCAGTTTGCATTTCCCGAAGATACTAAATTATTCATTCCATCATATGCATAAGGCTAACCACACTTCCTGCTTAATATTGATACCATTATTAACTCTTTCTTCACTCAGAGGAAAAGGGTAGAATAGGAAAGAAGATTCATTGTCCAGGTTGAGTAAATTCAGTAATATGATTTCAGCATAGTATTAAGCTAACACTGATAATCCATTTACCTTACATTTTACTAAAGAAAGGACATTTCTCTTTAAATTAGTCATATTATAGAGGCTTAGTGCTGACAGAAATTAGGGTGAGCCACAAAAACAAACATAACTAAGGAGATTAGAAAAGTACATTAATATTGGAAAAATGACAGACTGTTTAGACTTGATCATTATTACTATATTTTATTACTGAATATAATTACTACAGTAGACCCAGGATGTCCATACTTTTAACATCAGAGGTTTCTACTATTGGCAGTTATACCCAAGGCAATCTGCAATGGGGATATTATCCATCTCAGCTTTTATTCTGCAGATTAAGTGAGATAAGGTTTGCTGAAGAACTGGTTTGGATTTGATTTGCAATCTCTAGAAAGCTGGTCTACTGGGTAAGTGAACCTGAAATCAGCACCCAAATTAGTGGTGTTCACACTTCTGACCATCATAAGGCTCCCAGGAATTTCCCTCATGACTGAAAAGAAGTAAAAGCAAAGGTCTGTTCTAAGTTATCTGGAACAGAAGGGAGACAAACACCACAGTTCTGTGGTTGCCTACATCAAAACAAAAATAAACAAGGCAGGTACCATATTCTAAGGCACTGTGCTAGGAGATGTGAGAATAACAAATACTAAATTTTATTCAAAGCAATAAGCATTTTAAATTTTTTTTTTTTAATATTTATTTATTAGTTTTCGGCAGACACAACATCTTTGTTGGTATGTGGTGCTGAGGATTGAACCCGGGCCGCACGCATGCCAGGCCAGCGCGCTACCGCTTGAGCCACATCCCCAGCCCACAATAAGCATTTTAAACCTGCATTTTGAGACATTTTTGTAACTATTACTTCAAATTTTGCTTCAAAACATGTATACTTTTTAATTAAGAAAAAAAAAAAAAAACCAAAAAACTTTCCCTACTTCAAGAAATGGAGCATCTAGCATTACTGAGAATTTCTCTTATTTGTTTTTTCCTCAATCTTATGCAAAACTGAATATCTTATGCCAAACTGAATATATGTTTGGGCTTTACTCCTCCCTTGTTTCTGGTACTCATCCCCAACTTAGGGCTTCAAATGCATTTTATTTCCTTCTAAGCAAATATGACAATGATGGCTAATCGGCTGATAAATTGCTGGTTATTATGCTGCACTGGCAATCAATAGTCTTATGCTCCTCAGTCTACCTCTGTTTTGTAAAGCATTTATTTTTAGCTGTGGAATGGATGACTTTGCCTCGAGCTAAAGAAACTTTGAGAAAATTAGAAGTGGAGGAGCCTATAAAACAGTCATATCCTAACAGTTCTAAAAAGCAAAAGTAACCTGTGTCCCTACATTCAGTTCTCTGCTTCCTCATCTTAAGTACAGATCAAGACCTGTCCATCAAATCTCCTTACAATGCCCCCTTGTCTTTTGTTACTAAAGACATTGCTTAGGATATACTCAAAGAACACACTACATTCTGCTAGAATGCTACTTTAACAAACACAATTAGCTTCTCACAAGAGAATGTTAACTCTCTAACCAGCGCTCAAATAGAAATGTAAGACCCTCCTTGCCCCTTACATTTTACTCCTACCATTTAAAACCAACTTCCAAATCCTGTCAATGCAAACTCCTAATTTCTCTTTCCAAACTCTCTCCATTCTATCATTCTTGTTTCATGTTTAGTAGCACTCAGTGGTACGAAGTTTAAACTGTATTGGGGAAGGAAAGGAACTAGTAACACTTCTGTTTTTTTTTAATTTCTTCTACTGTTTTTATTTTTGTTTTTATAATATATGTAATGTCAACACCAACACATACACACACACACACACACACACACATATATATACAAACAATAACACATATTAGGTACATACTTCAGAAATTATGAAGACTGCCAGCCAAGACAATGTCAATAGCATCATCTAGTTAAGATATCTATTCGCATCTTAGTATCCGTCTCCTTTCCCACAGCAGCCAATGACACTTTAATAACTAAACCAGATCCCATCATCCTCCTCAGCAAAAGTTTTTTAATCATTTCCACTGCTTGTAATGTAAACCCTTTCTGTGCAGGATATGATTCTGCCTATCTCATCTCCTTTGCACTGCTCTCTATGCTTTAGTTCACTGTCCCTTCCTCAATGTGCTATATGCTCCTCCCTCCACAGGGCAGTTTTCATACATGCACATCCCTTCTGTCTCTGATTTTTCTCTTGGGCAACTGGCATGCTTCTTTTCTGGATCAACTGGAACTTTCTGGCAGTCAACACTCAATCAGAGTTACTATTAACCCTCAGACAACTGTTTTGCCTCACTTACTAGAAGTTCTTAGTTCCGACTTCACAACTTTTTTCCTTATCAGCCACTTCAAAGGTCTGAAAGGAAATAATATTAACATAAAATTGGATAATACCAAATTTTATAAAAAACATAAAGAATATGTCTAGAGATAGGATAAAAGTTTTAGTTTAATATTAAAATTAGGATAATTAGTCCAAACTTATATTTGGGCAAGAAAGAAATGAGAGTTCATTTTGCTTTTTTTTATTATTGATGAGTGTGGATGAATAGAGAAAAATCTGTGGTAGCCTACAAAATTAAAGTTTTTTGGGGGAAATAATAAAAGCACCCAATTCTGTGGTGGTGGGAGGAGTATATTCAATGATGAGGATGCCTCAGATCATTTTAGAGAAAAACACAATTTCACTCTTACATCCACTTATAAAGAAATAAACCGCATTTAACTATGAAAAGTATTTGCATTGTACAAGTATAAAACAAAGACTTTCAAAGACCATGTCTGCTTTTTGCTATTTCTATATGAGGGGGAAAAAAGAATTAAGAGAACCGCAAAAGTCTGAAGTTTCTAATTCTCTTAACTAATGCTCTTAGATGGGGAAAAAAAAAAATGAAGGCAGAGGAGGTAGGGCAATTCTGGTCAACAAAACTGAGCTTGGGGACTAAGAGGAAAAAACCTCAGAGATTTCACAATTTGGCTAAGCAATCATCTCTATTTATATTCAATTTTGGCATAGAAAACTGCTACACAGTTCTCCTTTTCGCATTTATAAAGTTCTTAAGACACTGACTTTAAAAAACTAAACAGACTTCTTGCGTTTAATCTCTTTATTTAAAAATAAATATTAGAATTCAGTCATTACTTTCACTAAATACCATATTCATAACTTTCTACTGTTAAAATGTTAAAACTAGAGTCCATTATCAGATCTTGGAAAGCATGCCTAAACACCTGAATATATATGAGTGTATGTGTGTGCACGCGCGCGCTTTGGAAGTGTTGGAGAATGAACTAAGAGGTGCTTTACCACTGAGCTACATCACTACTCAACCCCCTTTTTGTAAAATTTTGAGACAGGATCTCACTAAGTTGTCCAGGTTGGCTCAAACTTTTGATCTTCTGCCTCAGGCTCCTGAGACACTAGAATCACAGGCATGTACCACCACCACACAGCTAATTGGAAGAAGTCAGTCACAAAAGACCACTTACTGCTTGATTCCATGTTCACAAAATGTCCATAATATGCAAATCTTTAGAGACAGAAAGTAGATTAGTGGTTAACAGATGCTAGAAGGGATGGATGAATGAGGGCTGGGGTAAATAAAGGGGTTTAAGTGTTTATTTTGGCATGAGGAAAATGCTCTGAAATTGTGGCAATGGTCACACAACCCTGTGATTATAATAAAACCATTAAACTGAATACTTTACGTGGGTAAACCAAGTAAATCTCAGTAAAGCTGTTAGAGGGAAAAAAAGAAAAGAGCATCATGCCATGAATGTGTTGTCTCAGAACTGTTTATAATACAAAGTTGAAAAATCCATTTTTCATATGAAAAATACTTAAATTGATGATTATCTCTGAGTGGTAGGATTTTAGGTGTTCTTATGTTCTTTATGCTTTTCCATACTGCTTAAATTATTTATAAGCAGAGCACAAAACTTTATAATCACAAGAAAAGAATTTTCTGGAGTAACAAATGGCTATGTTGGAAATAAGAGTTTTATTAGCATGAATGGCTCTTGCTAGACAGAATACTAAATGGCTCTAGTTTCTGACAAAAGAATTTCACATAAGCAAAGAATGATGTTACCCCAATGATAATATCAATGTGATCTTAAAAATCTGGAAGGACTGCAGCGTCAGTACCAGATACCTTTTCCAAATACCAGAGCTGATGTGAAACAGGTGCACAGCAGCTTTTCTGAAACAAGGCTGCTTTCCAACAGAAATCAAAACCAAAGGCATTTCTTACATGACTTTGAATATACATCCACTCAGGATGGTTTACCAAAACTCAGAACTGTCCTAGTTAAAGCTGTCTCCTTTTCCAGGAAACCCCATTGCCTTTGTTCTCTTCTTTCTCTCTGTACAATAATTCATAATACTTTTAAGAAGTTGCTTACCAAGAAGCAGTCTCTATCTAAAAACAGGACAGCTAATGTCTAAATGACAAAGAGGTCCAAATTTACTTTCTGAAATTAAAAAAAAATGTCAAATTTTATCAAAAGAATAGCTTTGTTGAACACATTTAAAAATCAAATTGTGTTTACCTTACATGGGATTTATTAAAAAGAATTAAATATAAATTATTGGTGTGGGTTGTCAGAAAGGACATTTTAAAAAAATTGTTCTACAAACTGACCATTAATAAACTTGATCTCTGCGATATATCCATAACAGTATTTATTACCCTACTCTTTTAAAAATATATTACCTTATAATTTGTAGGTCATAAATTTTGGTACAAATTTTGGTACACTATTTCAAATAACGATGGTATGTTTTAGATGAAAAATCACTACACTAAAGGAAATGAAAAAAAGAAATCACATAGGTTGCCAAACATAAAGAAAAAATAATTAAAGAGAAAGTTGAACTGGGAGTGCCATATTCTTGCTCTTAAGAGTCAAATAAATGTTACTCAGTAAAACATTTTATTTTCAGGAAAACTATGTATAAAATAGTATAATGTTTTAAATGATATTTTTAGTAGTTTAGTTCAATCAATAGGCTTAATGGTTTACTTTCTTCATTAAAACATTTCCACATTAAATCTCAGTCTTTTACTGACCACTTTCACAAAATGAGATACTAAATCAGCAACAATGCATTTTTTATTTAAAAGCAAAATAAAATATGGTGGGACAGTGCTGTAATACTAGCAAGAGCCCAGAAGGAAACACAATATGAAACCCCAATACCAAGTTGTAGGATCTAAGATCTTTCCAATTTATTGTGAGTGCTAAATTATATAATGACTCTTCTATTTAGAATCATCTGTCTGCCTCACTAGACTTGGCACAAATCAGGTCCAGGCCATTTTACATGGAACTCAGATAAAACCAAAGGTAATATTTGTGCCATATTTATATTCCTATTACCAGCAACTATCATAGTGTTTGGCACATAAAAAGTAATCAATACATTTGTTTAAGCTGGGTTTTTACAGAATTGATGTAATAAGAACTCACTGAAGATACACTATTTGCTAGCTGTATTTCTTCTAAGTACTGTATTTTATACACCTAAATAATACAGATGGAGGGGGAAGACAGTAAATGAGAGTCAATGAATCTTTATATTAAAAAAGGTACAAGGAAAATATAGAAGATCAGTAACATTTAAACAAAAATATGGGAAAAAAATTTTTATTAAAACAATATTTTTGTGGAGAGAACAGTGGGAATAATGTAAAGCAACAACCCAGAAAAATCTAAACTTGAGTCTTAAGGAACTGTAAAGTTGAGATCCCACAAATTTTCAGGAGTGGGGGATAGTTTTCAAAGCAAGAAAGAAGAACAATTCTCACAGCTACTTTACAGACTAAACAAAGTCAAGTCAAGGCAAAATTCTTTCCCAAGACCTCCCACAATTACCATCAGAAAGCAGGGCAAGGAGTGATGCTAAAGGAGAGAGTGCCTTTAGAAAGGCATGGGCCACCTTTCCACTCCAATAACTTTATAGTGAACTTATTTTAAACAAGTCAAGACTCAGCAAGGCAGCTAGAGGAATCATATAATCACTCTGCACAAGAAGATGAAATGCATGAGAAATGCTGATGGAATATTTTAAACAACACTTACTCAAACTCATATGAATTAAAGGTTAAATGTTGATAGAAATATCACTGCTGTGTTAATTGGCAATGTGGAAACAACAGAAAGCCTTTCTCTTCTCAGGGATGTAAAACTTGAAAATAAAAACACACTATCCAAACTAAGGCCAAAATACCTACTTAAAAAGGAAGTGATATAATTCAAGAAGAGTTCCCAAAAGCAAAAGTTCCCTTTAGAACAGTGAAATAATTGTGACTTTCTTAAGAACAGAATTATAGAGACTCAAATGGCTATTTATATAAATAATATTATAATTATTATGGTATTAAATATACTTAAAATCTGTTCATACAGATTAAATGAGACTATAGGCTACATTTCCAAAAAATATGTATGTCTATGGCTTGATGCAAGAAACACTTCAAATAATTTGATTATTATGTGCAAGTAAGTGCTACCATATTAGCACTGTCAATAATTTTGATTATCAAATTTGTTTATACAGTCCAGAAGTTAACAGTCTAAAGTGTTCTGAAAAAAGGAAGTAATAAACAGATACCACAAAGCTCAGGATACTAAAAGAAGAAAGACGAAGTGCAAGGGCACAGGTACATGAGAGTGTTCACATAATTGGCGGCGGTGGCGGGGGGCGGGGGGGATCAGGTGTTATGATTTAGGTATGAGGTGTCCCCCAAAAGCTCATATGTTAGACAATGCAAGAATTTTTAGAGATGAAATGAATGGGTTATGAGAGCCTTAAGTTAATCCACTGATATGGATTAACTGGGTTATAACTGGAAGCAGATTAGAAAAGGTGGATCACTGGTGGCATGCCTTTGGGTTTATATTTCATCCCTGGTGAGTGGAGCTTGCTTTCTTTCTCTCTCTCTCTCTCTCTCT